>NC_045448.1:69972731-70015824 GCF_002776525.5 Piliocolobus tephrosceles | reverse complement strand
TTTATTTATTTATTTATTTATTTATTTATTTATTTATTTATTTATTTATGTATTTATGTATTTATTTGAGGTGGAGTCTCACTCTGTTGCCCAGGCTGGAGTGCAGTGGTGCAATCTCGGCTCACTGCAACTTCCACCTCCTGGGTTCAAGCAATTCTCCTGCCTCAGCCTCCCAACTTGCTGGGATTATAGGTGTATGTATGCCACCACGTCCAGCTAATTTTTGTATTTTTAGTAGAAACAGGGTTTCACTATGTTGGCCAGTCTGGTCTCGAACTCCTG
Organism: Piliocolobus tephrosceles; assembly: GCF_002776525.5. Classification (NCBI taxonomy): domain Eukaryota; kingdom Metazoa; phylum Chordata; class Mammalia; order Primates; family Cercopithecidae; genus Piliocolobus; species Piliocolobus tephrosceles. The sequence continues at coordinate 70,015,542 of NC_045448.1, read as the reverse complement.
ACCTCAGGTGGTCTGCCTGCCTCAGCCTCCCAAAGTGCTGGGATTATAAGCGGGAACCACCTTTTGTGTGTTTTCTTTTCCTTTTAAATTTTTCTTTTCTTTTTTTTTGTTTGAGATAGAGTCTTGCTCTGTCAGCCAGGCTAGAATACAGTGGTACAATCTTAGCTCACTGCAATCTCTGCCATCTGGGTTCAAGTGATTCTCGTGTCAGCCTCCCGAGTAGCTGGGATGACAAGCACCCACCACCACACCTGGCTAATTTTTGTATTTTTAGTAAAGACAGGGTTTTGCCATATTGGCCAGGCTGGTCTGGAACTTCTGACCTCAAGTGATGTGCCTCCCTCAGCCTCCCAAAGTGCTGGGATTACAGGCATAAGCCATGTTTTATTTCTTTTCTTAAAAAACTCAATATAATTTAATTTTAGGGGTTGCCAGAATCTAGTGTTTGTTATAATGTGATATGAAATCTCTACATTTTTGGTTTTCTCAAAGGCTAACTTTTTGCTTAGAAGATGTGTAGAACATTTCAGAGGCCAGGCATGGCTCATGCCTGGAATCTCAGTACTTTGGGGGACCGAGACAGTAGGATCATTTGAGCCCAGGGGTTGAAGATCATCTTGGGCAACTGGATTAGTCTGTTCTCACACTGCTGATAAAGACATACCTGAGACTGGGTAATTTATAAAGGAAAGAGGTTTAATTGGCTCACAGTTCAGCATAGCTGGGGAGGCCTTAGGAGAGTTACAGTCATGGCGGAAGGGGAAGCAAACGTGAGTCTTCACGTGGTGGCAACAAAGAGAAGTGCCAAGCAAAAGGGAGAAAAGTTCCTTATAAAACCGTCAGATCTTGTGAGAACTCACTCACTCTCACGAGAACAGCATGAGGGTAACCATCCCCATGATTCAATTACCTCCTACCAGCTCCCTCCCACAACACATAGGGATTATGGGAACTACAGTTCAAGATGAGATTTGACTGGGGACACAGCCAAACCATATCAGCAACATGGTGAGACCCCATCTCTACAGAAAATAAAAAAAATTGCCTGGGTGTGGTGGCTCACACCTGTGGTCCCAGACTACTTGGGAGACTGAGGCAGGACTGCTTGAGCCCAGGAGGTTGAGGCTGCAGTGAGCTGTGGTCACACCACTGCACTCCTGACAGGGCGACAGAGTGAAACGCTGTCTCAAGAAGAAAAAAAAAAAAAATTCAGAAATTTCCAGAAGGCTTACATCTATATTTAGTATGGTTGGCATTTTGAAAACCGGTAAGTTGAGAAACTGAAGATGTAACTTAACTTGCAAAGTAGGTGTGCCTTTTTGTCTCAAAGTTTCCATCAAAATTCAGTTTCTTTTCTCTGATACTTTCAGTCCTTGAGAACAGAGAACATCTGCGTATTTACTGGCTGAAAATTTCAAACATTAGTATATCAAGATGTTTTAGTGTACTCATCTTTATCACCAAATGTTGAGTTGATCAGTATTCCCTAATTTTTCTTCAGAGAATCAAATGAATGATTTTCTCTTCAATTTACCAAAATATATCTCCGTACCAAGTTACATGTTCTATAGTTTTATGTTTTTAATGAACCATTTAGTTAAAATCCTTCTGTTTTAATACTTGTACTTGCGTGGCTATAAAATTTCTACTCTTGATGTTTTTATATGTAATTATTTCTAGGATCTGAAGAAGATGATGAAGTTGTGGCAATGATTAAGGAATTGTTAGATACTAGAATACGGTATGTGCTCCTCTCTCTACCCGAATTCAAGTGCTTTGGAGGCATTTTTCATTATAGCAGTACAGTTTTAATTGGCCATGAGATTATAGTAGATTTTCAAAGTAAGTGCAAGTTAATGTAAACCACAGCAGGTAACCATGACAATCGAATTTAAAGCCTGTATCTTCACTACATTTGCTCAAAATTTTAAAACATCCAATGTATTTAAACATTCAATGAAGAAATGTATTCTTCACAGTCTCAATTTAGATTCGATATTGTTATAATACCAAATTTCTTAAAAAGAATTGGCCGGGCGCGGTGGCTCAAGCCTGTAATCCCAGCACTTTGGGAGGCCGAGACGGGCGGATCACGAGGTCAGGAGATCAAGACCATCCTGGCTAACACGGTGAAACCCCATCTCTACTAAAAAAAAAATACAAAAAAAAAAAAAAAAAAAATTAAAAAAAGACTGAATGTTTGGAAAGGTTGTGAAGAGAGAATGACTACCTATTTTCAGTGTATTGCCCATACAGAATAAATTTAAATGAGTGGAGAACAGCAGGCTTCTACTTTTGCTTGTAACAGACCAATAGTCATGCTGAGAACTCCCAGAAAAGCTGGATAAAGTACAGTAAAAAGAATTTGTTTGAAAGCATTAGATAGCTGCCAAAGCAAGCAAGATTTGAGGTGCCAAGATCCTGGAGAGAAGGGAAGCTCACTGAGTTTTCCCTTCAGGCATTTGCTGTACCTTGCTACATAGCAAGGGTAGAAGAAGCTGGGCAGAGGGCAGCTGCTAAGAATCGGAGAAACCATTGGGCTTTCAGAAAATTTGTTTAGATGGGAAGACAAAAATTAAAATTCTGGGTTACCAGTGAAATCTTGATTTCAAGGACCAAAATCCTAGAGAGTAGGGAAGTTAAGAAAAGTAAGCCTATAGTTATTTTTTTTTTTTTTTATACTTTAAGTTCTAGGGTACATGTGCACAACATGCAGGTTTGTTACATATGTATACATGTGCCATGTTGGTGTGCTGCACCCATCAACTCGTCATTTACATTAGGTATATCTCCTGATGGTATCCCTTCCCCCTCCCCCAACCCTACAACAGATCCCGGTGTATGATGTTCCCCTTCCTGTGTCCAAGAGTTCTCATTGTTCAATTCCCACCTATGAGTGAGAACATGCAGTGTTTGGTTTTCTGTTCTTGAGATAGTTTTTTTTATTTTAAGACAGAGTCTCGCTCTGTCGCCCAGGCTGGAGTGCAATCTCAGTTCACTACAGCCTCGCCCTCCCAGGTTCAAGCAGTTCTTCACATTCAGCCTCCTGAGTAGCTGAGATTACAGGCACGTGCCACCACGCCCAGCTAATTTTTGTATTTTTGGAAGAGATGGGATTTCACCATGTTGGCCAGGCTGGTCTTGAACTCCTAACCTTGTGATCCACCCACCTCAACCTCCCAAAGTGCTGGGATTACAGATGTGAGCCACAGCGCCCAGCCAAGTAAGCCTATAGTTAGTAACAATGTATTCTTGAAAATTGTGGCTTGGCGCGGTGGCTCATGCCTGTAATCCCAGTACTTTGGAAGGCCGGGGCGGTTGGATCACAAGGTCAGGAGTTCAAGACCAGCCTGGCCAACATGGTGAAATCCCATCTCTTCCAAAAATACAAAAATTAGCCAGGCGTGGTGGTGGGCATCTGTAATCCCAGCTACTAGGGAGACTGAGGTAGGAGAGTTGCTTGAACCCAGGAGGCGGAGGTTGCAGTCAGCCAAGATTGCGCCATTGCACTCCAGCCTGGGTGACGAGCAAAACTCCTTCTCAAAAAAAAAAAAATTGCTAAGATAGTAGTTATTAAGTTCTTGACACAAAAAAACAGGTATGTGAGGTAATGTATATGTTAATTAGCTTGATTTAGTTATTCCGTGGTGTATGCAGATTTTTTTTTTGAGACCGAGTCTTACTCTGTCACCCAGGCTGGAGTGCTGGATGATCTCGGCTCACTGCAACCTCTGCCTGCCGGGTACAAGTGATTCTCCTGCCTCAGCCTCCTGAGTAGCTGGGATTACAGGTATGTACCACCACACCCAGCTAATTTTTGTAGTTTTAGTAGAGACAGGGTTTTGCCATGTTGTCCAGGATGGTCACGACCTCCTGACAGGTGATCTACCCTCCTCGGCATCCCAAAGTGCCGGGATTACAGGCATGGGCCACCACACGTGGCCTACATATTTCAAAACATCATGTTGTACATGTAAATATCTATAATTTTTCTGAATTAAGAATAATTAATTGGAGGCTGGGCGCGATGGTTCACGCCTGTAATCCCAGCACTTTGGGAGGCCAAGATGGGTGGATCATGAGATCAGGTGATTGAGACCATCCTGGCTAACGTGGTGAAACCCTATCTCTACTAAAAATACAAGAAATTAGCTGGGCGTGGTGGTGGTTGCCTGTAGTCCCAGCTACTCAGGAGGCTGAGGCAGGAAAAGGGCGTGAACCTGGGAGGCTGAGCTTGCAGTGAGCCGAGATCATGCTACTGCACACCAGCCTGGGTGACATGACAGAGTGAGACTCCGCCAAAAAAAAAAAAAAAAAAAAGAATAATTAATTGGCCGGTCAGGGTGGCTCACGCCTGTAATCCCAGCACTCTGGGAGGCTGAGGCAGGTGGATCACCTGGGGTCAGGAGTCCAAGACCAGCCTGGCCAACATGGCAAAACCGTGTCTCTACTAAAAATACAAAAATGAGCCAGGTGTGGTGGCACACTCCTATGATCTCAGCTACTTGCGAGGCTGAGGCACGAGAATCACTTGAACCCGGGAGGTGGAGGTTGCAGTGAGCCAAGATTGTGTCATTGCACTCCAGCCTGGGCACAATACAGTAAGACTCTGTCTCAAAAAAAAAAACAACAACAACAACAACAACAAAACACAGTAATAATTACTTAAAAAAGAAAGAAAAGTAATCCTAACACTCAGATTTTCCCCCATAAGGCAATTACTTACGGTAGCTATGTAAAAGAGGCTAAAGAAGTGTTTTTTTTTTTTTTTTTAAAAAAAGTAGCTGGAAGGCAGAGCAGACTTTTGACAGTCTTATGGTGCTGGGGTGGGGGACAAAAATTGGAGTTTAGACTCTGTCAAGGAGGTTGGGTCTTGAGAAACATCCAAGCCTGGCTGGATGTGGTGTCTTGTGCCTGTAATCTGAGCATTTTGGGAGGCTGAGGTGGGTGGATCACTTGAGGTAAGAAGTTTGAGACCAGCCTGGCCAACATGGTGAAACTCCATCTCTATGAAAAATCCCAGCTACTCCAGTAGCTGAGGCAGGAGAATCACTTGAACTGCAAACAAAGGCAGAGGTTGCAGTGAGTCAAGACTGCACCATTGTACTCCAGCCTGGGCAACAGAGCGAGACAGTCTCAAAAAAAAAAAATTCTAAGCTCTTGGTGATTAGGCTCCCCAGAGAACTATACTCTTGAAATGAAGGCATATCAGAGGTATAGTAAGCTTACAACACTGTAGGCCAGTATTAAGTCAGTTTAATTCCAGAGTAGATGAGCTATTGACAAAACGTAAGATGAATCCTTTTATTACCATTATTATTATTATTTTTTAAGATAGGGTCTCGCTTTCCTGCCCAGGCTGGAGTGCAGTGGCATGCTCATGGCTCCTTGCATCCTCAGCTTCCCAGTCTCTAGTGATCCTCACACCTTGGCCATCTGAGTAGCTGGAACTACAGGTATGTGCCACCATGCCCAGCTAATTTTTGTATTTTTTGTAGAGATGGGGTTTCCCTGTGTTCCCCAGGCTGGTCTCAAACTCCTGCGCTCAGGTGATCCATCTGCCTCAGCCTCCCAAAGTGCTGGGATTATAGGAGTGAGTCACAGCACCCAACCAGGTGAATCCTTTCTGATGAAATATAATCCGAGGTCACTTCAGTGTTTCATACACAGTGTTCATAATTCAGTTAGATATTGCTAGGCATATCTAGAAACTAAACCAAGGGAAAGTAAAACAGATTCATAGGTAACCTAGATATTGGAGTTATCATGGTGTTTAAAAAACTATGATTAAAAAATAGCAAGATGAAGAATTTCATTAGAGAACTGGAATCTATAAAAAAAAAAAGAATTAGTGGTCGGGCGCAGTGGCTCACGCCTGTAATCCCAGCACTTTGGAAGGCCGAGGTGGGTGGATCACGAGGTCAGGAGATCGAGACCATCCTGGCTAACGCAGTGAAACCCCGTCTCCACTAAAAATACAAAAAATTAGCCAGGCGTGGTGGCGGGTGCCTGTAGTCCCAGCTACTCAGGAGGCTGAGGCAGGAGAATGGTGTGAACCTGGGAGGTGGAGCTTGCGGTGAGCCGAGATCATGCCACTGCACTCCAGCCTGGGTGACAGAGTGAGACCCCATTTAAAAAAAAAAAAAAAGAATTAGTAACCCTGGAACTAAAATTATAATGACTGAACTTAAGAACTTACTAGATTAGGTTAACATTAGATTGGACATAGTTGAAGAGAAGATTAGTATACTGGAATTTAAGTCATTAGAAAATATTCAGCCTGAAGCACAGGGAGAGAAGAGAATAGAAGATATAGGAAAGAAGGATAAGATGGTGGGCATGGGCATGGTGCTCACGCCTATAATCCCAGCACTTTGGGAGGCTGAGGTAGGAGGATTGCTTGAGCTCAGAAGTTAGAGACAACCCTGGCAACATAGTGAGACCTGGTCTCTACAAAAAATTAAAAAATTAGCTGTACTTCATCAATCCAAAATGATGTAAAATAGGAAACAGCAAATGGTAATATAAACTCAAAAGTATTGGCATTTAAATGACAATGGTTTGATGTACAAAAGTAAGATTGTCAAATTGGATGTGAAAAAACAAAACTAACTATATACTGCTTAGAAGAAATACAGGGGCCAGGCATGGTGGCTTATGCCTATAATCCTAGCATTTTGGGAGGCCGAGGTGGTAGATTGCTTGAGCCCAGGAATTTGAGACCAGCCTGGGCAACATAGTGAGACCCCATCTCTACAACAAAAGAAAGAGAAAGAGAAAGAGAGAGAGGGAGGAAGAAAGGCAGTAAGGAGGGAGGGAGGGAGGGGAAAAGAAAATAAAAGAGAAGAGAAAAGTAAAGAAAGAGAGTATTTGTATGACCTTTGGGCAGGCAATTTTTTTTTCCCCAACGGGACACAAGAAATCAGATAAAGACCGGGCGCAGTGGCTTACACCTGTAATACCAGCACTTTGAGAGGCTGAGGCAAGTGGATTCCTGAGGTTGGGAGTTTGAGACCACCCTGACTAACATGGAGAAATCTTGTCTCTACTAAAAACATAAAAAATTAGCCAGGCATGGTAGTGGGCGCCTGTAATCCCAGCTACTCGGGAGGCTGAGGCAGGAGAATCCCTTGAACCCAGGAGGCAGAGGTTGTGGTGAGCTGAGATCACGCCATTGCACTCCAGCCTGGGCAACAAGAGCGAAACTCCATCTCAAAAAAAAAAAAAAAAAAATCAGATAAAAGTCAAGGAAAATACATATAAATTGGACTGCAGTAAAATTGTGACTCTCTCTTCATCAGAAGATGCCATTGGCTGGGCACAGTGGCTTATGCCTGTAATTCCAGCTACTTAAGAGGCTGAGGCAGGGGAGGCTCCCTCGAGTCTAGGAGTTTTAGATAGCATTGAGTGGGCTGTGATCATGCCACTGTATTGCAGCCTGTGTGACAAAGCGAGACGGTTAAAAAGTGCCATTTGCAGTCAAAAGGCAAGGTACAGATTAGAAGATATTTACAGTGTTTATATGACAGAATATATAAATAACTTGTACAAATTGGTAAGAAAAACAATCAGAGACTGCAGCAAGTACTTTGCAAAAGATAATTGAATAGCGACTGGGCATGGTGGCTCACACCCATAATCCCAGCACTTTAGGAGGCCTAGGTGAGCGGATCACCTGACGTCAGGAGTTCAAGATGGCCAACATGGTGAAACCCCATCTCTACTCAAAATACAAAAAAAATTAGCCGGGGGTATTGGTGCATGCCTGTAATCCCAGCTATCTGGGAAGCTGATGCAGGAGAATCACCTGTACCTGGGAGGCAGAGGTTGCAGTGAGCTGAGATTGTGCTACTCCACTGCAGCCTGGGCAAGAGAGTGAGACTCTGTCTCCGGAAAAAAAAAAGGAAAAAAAATAATCAAGTAGCCACTAAACGTGAAAAAGTGCTTAACCTCATTAGTTATTATGAATATTCAAACCACAATTAAATATTAGTACAAATCCAGTAGAATAGTTAAAACTATTAAGACTGACACCACCAATTGTTGGTGAGGATGTGGAGCAACAGAAACTCTCATATACTGCTGGTGGAACTGTAAGTTTATATAACTGGAAAACTATATGGCAGTATTTATTAAATCTCAACATATTCATACTCTTCATTCAGCAATTTCACTTTCAGGTATATTCCCAGTAGTAATATATATGCATACCAAAAGACATTTCTAAGAATCTCTTTTTTTTTTTTTTTTTTTGAGACGGAGTCTCGCTCTGTCACCCAGGCTGGAGTGCAGTGGCGCAATCTTGGCTCACTGCAAGCTCCGCTTCTTGGGTTCACGCCATTCTCCTGCCTCAGCCTCCTGAGTAGCTGGGACTACAGGCGCCCGCCACCGCACCCGGCTAATTTTTTTTTGTATTTTTAGTAGAGACGGGGCTTCACCGTGGTCTTGATCTCCTGACCTTGTGATCCGCCTGCCTCGGCCTCCCAAAGTGCTGGGATTACAGGCGTGAGCCACCGTGCCCGGCCTTCTAAGAATCTTTATAACTGTACTATTTGTAAAAGCCAAAACCTAGTGTTAACCTAAATGTCTATCAACAGTAGAATGGATAAATAAATTCTGATATATGTGCTTAATGGAATACTATGCAACAGTGAGAGTAAATGACCTAGTACTATACTCAGCAACATAGATGAATCTCACAAAGAGCACAGGAAGCCAGATAAAAAAGGGTAGTTCTACGTGATTTATAAATAAAATTTATATTTGTAAATTATAAAGTTCAGAGACTGGCAAAACTCATCAGTGGTGATACAAATTAGGATAATGGCTGCATTTTGGTTGTGGGGAGTGATTGGAAGGAAGCCCAAAGGGGACTTCTGGAGGTGTGGTGTTGTTTCTTGGTTTGGGTGGTTATAAATGTGTGTTCACTTTGTGAAACCTTAGTGAACTGTACATACAGGATTTAAGCATTTTTCTGTGTTGATGTTGTATTTCAATGAAAAGTTTACCTGAAAATTAAGCCAGCATGTGACAGTCTCCCTTTTCCTTCACTCAAAACAAGTGACTGAGTATGTTTTAGGTAATCACAATAATTATTAGGCAATTTGAAATCTTAAGTGCTTTAAAATATTGTTTTATTTAAACAAGTTTTCTTTAGAGATGGGGTCTCGCTGTGTCACCCAGGCTGGGGTGCAGTGGTTTGATAATAGCTCACTGCAGCTTCCAACTCCTGGGTTCAAGCAGTCCTCCTACCTTGGCCTCTCAAATTGCTGCGATTATAGGTGTGAGCCACCATGCCCAGCCTTAAAAAGATATTAGTAAGCAAGATCAAATGTGGTAAGTGGAGGAAATATTTGTATGAGTTAATTTTGGTATTTTACCTGAGATTTTAAAAAAATTAATTATAAATAAAACTTAGCCACAGTTATTATTCTCTATTATAAAAGTAGCTTCAACTTTGTGAATTTTACTAATATAAAGTGTAAGCTCTGAGCTGTATTAAATTTTTTCAATGAAAACTTGGCATTTTAAAGAATATATCATAAATATTCTTTGATCTCACAGGCCAACTGTGCAGGAAGATGGAGGGGATGTAATCTACAAAGGCTTTGAAGATGGCATCGTACAGCTGAAACTCCAGGGTTCTTGTACTAGCTGTCCTAGTTCAATCATTACTCTGAAAAATGGAATTCAGAACATGCTGCAGTTTTATATTCCAGAGGTAGAAGGCGTAGAACAGGTATGCCAATATTATATGACAGGTCTAGATTTTTTTTCATTTTTTTCTTTTTCTTTGTAGATACAAAGGCTGGAAATAGATGTTAAGGCAAGTATTTGAAAAGAAGTTCATGACCTAGCTTTTTCTTCAAGGGCTAGATTTTTGTGTTGCAATTTTTATCAGACTTGAAGTCTCTTATTTTAGAAGTAACTTTAGGCCGGGCACAGTGGCTCACACCTGTAATCCCAGCACTTTGGGTGGCTGAGGTGGGCAGATCACCTGAGGTCGGGAGTTCCAGACCAGCCTGACCAACATGGAGAAAACCCTTTCTCTACTAAAAATACAAAACAAGCTGGGCATGGTGGTGCATGCCTGTAATCCCAACTACTTGGGAGGCTGAGGCAGGAAAATTTCTTGAACCCTGGAGGCAGAGGTTGTGGTGAGTCGAGATCACGCCATTGCACTCCAGCCTGGGCAACAAGAGCAAAACTCCATCTCAAAAAAAAAAAAAGAAAAAGAAGTAACTTTAGTGTTATGAGAACCTACTATGTGCCAGGCGTTTTGCTCATTTCATTTTCTAATAACACAGTGCATTAAGTCATTCCCGTTTTGCACACAAGGCCACAAGAGACTCAGAGGGCATATTGCTGCCCTGATTGCACAAAAATTACGAAAAAGGTTTAACATGTAACACAGTGTTTTATAGATGAGATTTAGAAATCTTTAGTGGAAGAACTCTACCACATCATATTTACCAGTTTTTTTTTTTGGTAGAGAGAGGAGTTTTGCTATGTTGCCCAAGCTGGTCTTGAATTCCTGGCCTCAGGATCCTCCCAAAATGCTGGGATTAAGGATTAACACAACTGGCCTAATCTACGTATTCTTAAATATGCAAGCAAGAAGCCCATTAGAAATCATAGTTTGTCATTATACTGAATAGAATTCTAAAGCTTTATGTATAACACAATATCAACATTTTTTTTTTGCCAACTTACCTAAGAAGTATAACACAGCAGCTTGTCATCAGTAATAATGACTCTAATAATGACTCTAATAATGGTTGACAGTAATTCTCAACCAAAAATCATGGCCTTATGGAGAGAGATTATCAAGGAGTGAAGGGATGTGTGGAAATTAGAAATTTCCGACCCACAGAATTTCAAATTCATTCTTTTTTTTTTTTTTTTTTTTTTGAGACAGAATCTTGTTCTGTTGCCCAGGCTGGAGTATGCTGTCTCGGCTCACTGCAGCCTCCACCTCCCAGGTTGAAGCAGTTCCCATCCTTCAGCCTCATGAGTAGCTGGGATTACAGGCACATGCCACCATTTTTTGTATTTTGTATTTTAGTAGAGACAGGATTTCACCATGTTGCCCAGGCTGGTTTTGAACTCCTGAGCTCAGGCAATTTGCCCGCCTCAGCCTCCCAGAGTGCTAGGATTACAGGCATGAGCCACCACGCCTGACCACCTCAGGTAATTCTGTGCCCTTAAGGGCTCCATTGGGAATCACTTATCCTTGGGTAGTATTAAAATTCATCTGTTCCACAGTGAGCAGGTCTATATAGACCTATCCCCAAAGTCTTAGGGAGCTGATGAGAGGCTGAAGAAAGAGGCTGACAAATCCAGTTGGTCAGAAAGAAACATTTAATAGGGACTGAGGAACAGAAGCCATTTATTGGGCAGCTGCAAGATGATGGATCCCTGCATTGTTACCCCCTAGACTCAGGGCTTATATAGCCTAGGAGAAATGGGTACACATGCTTCAGAAGATATGTGTAGGACAATTGGAGTCAGCCCTTCTGGAAAAGGCAAGAATGCTATTTGCCTAATAGCCTATAATTTGCTTAAAGGCAAGATTTATGCTAAGTATGTGTTGTTTAGGATAACATCAAGGTTATTTTTACCTAAAGGCAGAATTAAATAGAAATCTCAGAGGCATTCCTAGAACTGAGGTTAGTCAATGTGGCAGATTAGCATCCAAAATGGAGTTGCTTTAGCTTCCACACCATCGTTTTGGTCCAGTACATGCCATCTCCTCTTTGAAGTTTTTATCAGTCCCCCACTTGGAATTAAGTTCTTTTTGACAGGTCCAAAGCTTCTGTTTTGGCTTTATATTTATGTGGCTTTCTGTATCTGTTTTAGCTTTATGTTTACGTGGAAGCTCCCTAAGAGACTTGAAATCATATCCAAGTCTTTGTATTCCTCTGCAACAAGTAGCTGTGTGCCTTACAAATGTCCTATACATGTTTTGTATTAAGTATTTGGGAATATTATTCCAAATTAAGGAATAATTCTGCCTAAAATATGAGTTGTTTGACAAAATTTTTTGGATTGGGTATTGTTGACATTGGATGTAAAATGTTAATTTCTTGGAAATAAATACCAATTTTTACTCAACTGAAAAGATATCCTATGAAAGAATTCTTTTTCTATTGATTTTCTCAGATCAGAGCCAGAATCTAGATTTTTTTTTTTTTTTTTTTGAGACGTAGTTTCACTCGTTGCCCAGGCTGGAGTACAATGGTGTGATCTTGGCTCACTGCAGCCTCCACTTCCCGAGTTCAAATGATTCTCCTGCCTTAGCCTCCCCGGTAGCTAGGATTACAGGCATGCGCCACCACGCCCGGCTAATTTTCGTATTTTTAGTAGAAACGGGGGTTTCACCATGTTGACCAGCTGGTCTTGAACTCTTGACCTCAGGTGATCCGCCCGCCTCAGCCTCCCAAAGTGCTGGGATTACAGGCGTGAGCCACCGTGCCTGGCCTATAATTTTTTTCTTTTTTACCTTATTTTGTTCCATTATCATCTGTATGCCTTAAAAAATTACATTAGTTGATACTTTGGTGGATTGACTGAGAAATATTTTTATTCATTTGTCCAGGGTGGGGTGATGAATTGGCCTTCAGATTAGAAACTTGAATTGGCATCTAATTGTAGTAGGTGTGGCAAGGAGGAAAAAGCATTCTTAGGTTTATGTAACTTTTTCCTTCTCCAATGGAGTTAGTTTGTTATCTTAGTAATACATTAACTCATGGAAAGATAATAGCTGTTGTAACATTTTCCTGAGGTTTAAAATGACGTTTCATCTGAGTAAGACTAAAATAATTAGTTCCTAATATGGTGGAGTTTTTTGTTTTGTTTTGTTTTTTACTTTCCTTGGGGATTCATTTTAATAAAAATAAATGTTTTTATAACAACAGTTTGGTGTAGTTTCACAGAATATATTTAAGTAAATAAGATGGTTTTGAAAAAAAGAAAAAGTCAATTACATTAGTCTTATGGCTAGAGAATACCAGTTAATTTTTTTTTTTATTTTTTTTTTTTTGAGACAGAGTCTCACTCTTTCACCAGGCTGGAGTGCAGTGGCATGATCTCAGCTCACTGCAATCTCCACCTCCCCGGTTCATGCCATTCTCCTGCCTCAGCCTCCTTAGTAGCTTGGACTACAGGTGCCTGCTACCATGCCCGGCTAATTTTTTGTATTTTTAGTAGAGACGGGGTTTCACCGTGTTAGCCAGGATGGTCTCCATCTCCTGACCTCGTGATCCACCTGCCTTGGCTTCCCAAAGTGCTGGGATTACAGGTGTGAGCCACCATGCCTGGTTCCAGTTAATTATTTGTAGTCTTTTCTGCCCAGCTGGAACTCTGCTGTGGGTAGCCTCTTTGAGATAAGGAGAAGTGATCAATGCTTTAATTAATTTCCAAATATTTAGTTTGCTTTTATGTTTTTAGGATACCAGGTTATGATTCAAACCTTGTTCTTTGGGGCTGTTAATAGATTTATTCTTACTGGCTTGTGATGCATCGTTACAGAGTATATCAGGTAAAGAAGTAATATTAAAATCAGGAAAACAGCAAAATCTAATCATTTTCTTAATTCTTAAATTGTCTTTCTTTTTTGGTTTTAGGTTATGGATGATGAATCAGATGAAAAAGAAGCAAACTCACCTTAAAATAATTTGGGTTTTCTTTGGGCACAACAGTCAGACTTGTTGATAATATATATCAAGTTTGTATTTATTAATATGCTGAGGAACCTTGAAAATTAATAAAATATGCTCTTCAGAGAATGATATATAAATATTACATGTTTGCTTTACCTCATATGAGTTATTTATAACCTCTTGAATCATCTTCTGTACATGTGGATTTTATCCAAGGATATTTTTATTTTTGTTCCTCATTTCCCATGGCTCCTTCTTTGCATATGTGTGAAGGAGTTTAAAATACATTTCCCCCCATCTAATTTATTTACTTTTTTCATACAGGAAGAAACAGAATGCTTTTTAGAATATTCTAAAATGGCTTTTTGCAAAATATCTAAAACTATTTTTACTGAAGTTTTTAGCTTAAGAAACAGCTGAACAATTGTGTTTTAAAAATGGTATCTGGCTACTAGCCCCCAGTTAAGTAGCGAAGAACTTCTTAAGACCAAAAAAACCCAAAAATGGCCAGGTGTGGTGGCTAGTGCCTGTAATCCTGGCACTTTGGGAGGCTGAGGCGGGCGGAACACAAGGTCAGGAGTTCGAGACCAGCCTGGACAACATGGTGAAACCCTGTCTCTACTAAAAATACAAAAATTAGCCGGGCATGGTGGCACATTCCTGTAATCCCAGCTACTCAGGAGGCTGAGGCAGGAGAATTGCTTGAACCCGGGAGGGGGAGGTGGCAGCGAGCTGAGATCACGCCACTGCACTCCAGCTTGGGCAACAGAGCGAGACTCCATCTCAAAAACAAACGCAAAAAATCAAAAACTAACTTCCAGAATCCGGACACAGTTTCTATTGGTTAAGATGGAGATGGCTGAATTAGAAAAACTGTCTCAGCATGCCCAGCCTTTACCTTATGAATCAGAATTGCTAAAGAAGAGAGAAGAAGCTGCTTTGGTCCTTCCACTGGCTTCTGACTCAGAGATCCATAATCTGTACCATGCCAGAAATGTGCACTGTTATCTTTCTGCTCTAGGGGTACTGCTTTTTCAGGTAGCCAAAAGAGTGATTTAGTGTTCTCTCTCATTTTTCTATACTAATTCAGAGACTGCAGGTAATAGAAAATACAGGGAAAGGAAAGATGGGAAAAATAGTAGTGATAAATAGCATCTCTGGAATTCTTGTCCGTCAGATTAAGGAGATTAAGATAGTGATGGAAACAGGAAGAACTCTAGCAGTTTGAGTGCTGGAAATTGAAGTTTTTACTTTTATCCTTTGGTTCACTGAACCAAATAGTAGGGTTGGAGAATTCATTCCTGGAGATACCATGTATGAATTTAATGTAGACACTGGGAATTGCTTCATAAGCAAGGCAACTTAAACTGCCCTTTAGTTGAAGCTACAGGAAATTGACATTGTGGATGAGATGCAAGTAATGGTATATCTTGAATGTGACCATGAAATAAGAGGCTGAATTGGGTGGAGGGTTAGATTATTAGAATAGAGGAAATTGGCCCAGTGCAGTGGCTCACGCCTATAATCCCAACACTTCGGGAAGCTGAGGCGGGCAGATCACTTGAGGTAAGGAATTCAAGACCAGCCTGGCCAATGGTGAAACCCCGTCTCTACTAAAAATACAAAAATTAGCCAGGTGAGGTGGCATGTGCCTGTAATCCCGGCTACTCAGGAGGCTGAGGCACGAAAATCCCTTGAACTTGGGAGGCAGAGGTTGCAGTGAGCTGGGATTGTGCCACTGCACTCCAACCTGGGTGACAGAGCGAGATTCTGTCTCAAACAAACAAACCAACAACAACAACAACAACAAAAAAAAAAAAAAAACAAGAAATTCTTCAATTGAGAGGTCAAAGTATTGGAAAGATTTTCTACATAATTAACAGCCATGAAGAACAAGGGGGAAAGGTGTGGGATTCTAGGCATAAAGAGTAGTATAATCAGAATTGTAAGTGTGAAATGTATTTGGGAATCTCAAGAAGCTAAGTATGGCTTGAGTATAAAGTGAAAATGGTGCACAAGTAGGTAGTGGTAGTATAGAGAATGCTACAGAAACTCTTGGTTGCCTACCCAACATATACCCTCACTTCTTGTTAAGGAAGGCCCTCTCAGTAGGTCTCACCTCAGTCCCAGGGGATAAGTTATGATTAAACCAGTCACTTTAACTCCATTTTTCTTTTCCAGTCATTAGTCTGTGGATAGCCATATGACCTAGCTCTGGCCAGTAAACTGTAAGAGAAAGTCTGTAGGAGAATTCTGGAAAGATTGTCTTTCCTGATTAAGACTGTGTGTATGTGAGTTAATCTCTGGAAAGAAGGCTCTTTTTTTTTTTTTTTTTTTTTTGTCCTCCATTCCTTTTCTTCCTGCTTGGTACACTGTAGAGTGTGATGTTCAAAGCAATGATAGTCAACTTGTAATCATGACTAAAAGTTGGTTCACTGAGAATAGCAAAGAGCAAAGAAAGGGTCTGGATCCTTGGCCTTGCACGGTGGCTCATACCTGTAATCCCAGCACTTTGGGAGGCCCAGGCGGGTAGAACACTTGAGGCCAAGAGTTTGAGACCAGTGTGGCCACCATAGTGAAACCCCATCTCTACTTAAAAACACAAAAATTAGCCTGGTGCAGTGGCATATGCCACCTAGTAGTCCCAGCTGCTAGAGAGTCTGAGGTTTGAGAATCACTTGAGCCTGGGAGGTGGAGGTTGCAGTGAGCTGAGATAGCTAATTTTTTTTCTTTTTTTTGTAGAGACAGGATTTCACCATGTTGCTCAGGTGGATCTGCAACTCATGGGCTCAAGTGATCCACCTGCCTCAGCATTCCAAAGTGCTGAGATTACAGGCGCGAGCCACCACGCTTGGCCTGAGGATTTTTCACTAACCAAAATTAGGATGAAGCCCTATACAGGATGACATACAGTCATATGAGAGCAACATATATAAAAATAGCAAACATTCATTGAACATTCAATGTTCATTTATTCATTGAACATCCTTTGTTCTCAAGCCTGCGGTTTTCACAAACACTGTTCTAAGCACCTTACATTTATGAAGTCATTTAATTGTTAACTATTGTCCCTCCTCCACACCCCACCCCTTTTATTTTTGAGATGAAGTCTTGCTCTGTCGTCCAGGCTGGAGTGCAGTGGCACCATCTCAGCTCCCTGCAACCTCCTCCTCCCAAGTTCAAGCCATTCTTCTGGAATTATAGGCATGCACCACCAAGCCCGACTATTTTTGTATTTTTGGTAGAGACAGGGTTTCACCATATTGGCCGAGATGGTCCCTGACCTCAAGTGATCCACCCGCCTTGGCCTCCCAAAGCTCTGTGATTACAGGCGTGAGCCACTGTGCCTGGCCTATTGTCTTCATTTTTTTTTTTTTGAGAGGGAGTCTCGCTCTGTCGCCCAGGCTGGAGTGCAGTGGCCGGATCTCAGCTCACTGCAAGCTCCGCCCCCCTGGGTTCACGCCATTCTCCTGCCTCAGCCTCCCGAGTAGCTGGGACTACAGGTGCCCGCCACCTCACCCGGCTAGTTTTTTGTATTTCTTAGTAGGGACGGGGTTTCACCGTGTTAGCCAGGATGGTCTCGATCTCCTGACCTCGTGATCCTGTCTCCATTTTTATAAACTGGAAGATGGAAGTACAAGGAAAAGTACATTGTCCATTGCCATGCAACTTGAGTGGAAAAGCCAGGAACATGAACTCTGGCATTCTGGCTGCAAGGCCTATATGCACATTATAGCTATTCTATTCTGTCTTAAGGAAGTTGGGCCCATACCCTTCTTGAGTATTCCTACTTGAGGGAGGGGAGAAGCTTTCCTTGCTTTCATAGGTGCTTACTAATGGGCAAGAGTCTAGAACCACAGTAGACAAAAGCAGTGGTATGAACATGTGTGTCCATTTTTTTGTGCAGGAATATGAAGCTGGTTGCTTTCCAGACCAGAGGGAATCTGCACCCCTCTTGGGAAATCCTAGCCATATACTCCATTTTGCCATATCAGTGTTACCTGTGATTATTCCCTAGGGGCTTACAGGATATAGAGAAGCAACTTTTGTATCCCTTGAAAGAAACCCTAGAAAATAGTACTTTTTCGGTGTCCTTACGTTTCAAGTGATCTTTCAGTTCTAGGCAGCTCCCTGAATGGCCCACCCTTATTGTGGGTCTGTTCACATCCTACAGGACAGAAATAGTAGGTTAAAGATAGGACCAGTTAATCTCATGGTTTTCATTCTGTTGACTTTCTTGGCAGTAGAATGAGTTTCTTTCTCGCAGAGCTAAAAGCTCTGCCCCAACTTCTGCCTACTGGAAAAATTTGGAGCTACCGTGGAGAGTAGTATTGGGGAGGGCACAACTTCTAGCTGGAGTCAGCATCCTTTGTCCTCAAGCCTGAGGTTTTCTGGGCAGCAATCAGGTCATATTTGCTTGATGTGGTGGACATACTTTTTTTGTGTTCCTTCTTGGTGGTGGTCTTTTAGTAACACCTTCCCCTTTCCTTTGAATAACTGCTCCCTCTTGCCGTATGTGGCTGTATGACTCTATAGGGCTCTGGTGGAGCTGTCCTATCACAATGTCTTGCCTTCTTTGCCACAGGAGTAGAGCATGTGACTCACACTGGACTGGCCAGAATCCTTGTCTAGAATATAAAAAGTAAGGATGGAGAAATAGCCTCTCCTTTTGGGCTGCAAACTATAAAGATGTGATTGCAGAGCTATTTAAAGGTTATTTCCCTGTCCATGAGGTCAGAGAGGTAGTTCAAGAGTTCTGACAACATTCTGTCCCTGGGTGTAGATGTGCTGAAAGCTGTTTGTATTTCTGTCCGTTCCAATTACGTGAGCCAGTAAATCCCCTTCTTCATCTAGTTTGAGTGGGCTTCTATTTATTATTTGTCAGTGAAAGTTCTGCCCTCTAGACACATCTTTCACTATGACTGTGAGAAATAAATTTGTGAGAGCTGCATCCTTGAAGAGCTCTGTGAGAGCTCTTCTCTGTAGGAGTGCTGCCACTGAATTGGGAAACCCAGTACTCATCCTGTGGGTGAAGAGTACCCACGAAATTGGAAGCAAGCGAAAACTGGATCACATTTGTATTTTTGACAGGTCCCTCTGGAGCCAGAGTGTGTGGGATGAATTGTGGGAGGCTAATGGGGTTCACTCGCAGGGTCTTTCTGAGACCTTGATTGGTGCCTTTTGTTCTTGTCCTCATTTCTTTTCGTAGGCCGCAGGGGCTCAACCTATTTCTTTTTCCTTTGATACTTGCTACCATCTTCTCTCTCAACTGGTACATTTCTCTGCAAAGCTCCCTAAAAAGTAGGACATATGTGCCCTAGCTCCCCATTTGGTAGCTCCAAAAATTCTTATGCAAAGGAATTTTTATTTTCATAATTTTATTGCTATTTATTACTGGAATTCACATAAGGGTTAACAAAAATGACTATAGCTATTTCAATCAAGGTTCTTCATTGTGTTAGTAATGGCAACTGGAAGCTCTGATGGCCTTCAGCCATCAGATCCAATGGGACTGAATCTATGAACAGGGAAATGTACTTACATAAAGAGATGGTGAATGACACCCCCTTGCCATCATTACTTTTTTTGTTGTCATTCAGAATGTTTTGATCAGGAGAGAAAATCCATTCTCTCATATGTTTGAGTTAGACTCAGATGTCTCCTTTCCTTCATGGAGATCATTTATTTTCTTCTCCTCCAGGCCTTATTCCCAAAGGCCCAACTAAGGTGGAGCTCTGTATAAAGGGAGGTCAGGCACCCAAAGTGTGTATCTTAACTGGCACATGGTTACAAAGGGTTCTTTGTTGTGTTGGGTTAGTGAGGTTCTTCAAGGCCGAGTTGGGAAAATACTGTCCTTCAAAGTTTCTTCTCTTTTGTGTCAAAATTTTTTTTTTTTTACTTTTTTTTTAACTTTTTTTTTTTTTTTTGAGTTGGGGACTTCCCAGTCTTTACTGAAAACTTTTAAAAATTTGTATTTAGACAAATTTTAAAAGACCTGTAACACTAGTTTCTTCTTCTCAACAGTAGTTTCTTCTTCTCAACTTATTCATAAATATCTTCCAAAATAGCTTCTTGAGTGGAGATAGATAAGACAAATTGATAGTCATTGTGACGGAGTAGCAGGCAGAAACGGAAAGTGAAGGGTTAAATAGATTATTATAGTTGGAGCGTGAGAACTCTGGTGGTACTACTGACATTTTCTTTTTTTTCTTTTTTTTTTTTTTTTGAGGCGGAGTCTCGCTCTGTCGCCCGGACTGGAGTGCAGTGGCCGGATCTCAGCTCACTGCAAGCTCCGCCTCCCGGGTTTATGCCATTCTCCTGCCTCAGCCTCCGGAGTAGCTGGGACTACAGGCGCCCGCCACCTCGCCCGGCTAGTTTTTGTATTTTTAGTAGAGACGGGGTTTCACCGTGTTAGCCAGGATGGTCTCGATCTCCTGACCTCGTGATCCGCCCGTCTCGGCCTCCCAAAGTGCTGGGATTACAGGCTTGAGCCACCGCGCCCGGCCACTACTGACATTTTCTTTGTGGCATTGACAGGTTTGCTGCCAGTGCACAAAGATGTTGCTTAAGCATTGGAACCATACCTTGGCTTCTAGGTAATACAACGGAGTTCTCACCAGAGCCTTAGATGAGGGTTCTTAGGCTAGATGTATATCCACAGTCTTTTGTTTCTTGAATTAAGAAATGTATTACCAAAAAGCTCACTGGTTTTTTTGTTTGTTTGTTTGTTTTTAACTTTGCTCTGGGTGATCTAGAGACGTAAGGGATTGAAATATTAAAACGGCTTTTAGGTGAGAAATCCTCTGCTTAGTTACATTTTTAGTTAAATGCTTAGTGACATTTTTCAGCCTCTCTGAGGCAAATGATAAAAGGCATTTTTCCCCTTAAGAAAAACTGAAAGCTTTATGATCACTTAATCATACAACCAGCCATAGAAGGTTAATTCTGCTAATAGGACTTTTTTCACTCATTCCAAAATAAATTTGATCTTTTATTTTGTGCTGTGGTCTAAAGGTGTTGGGTATGTAAAATCCAGTTCTAGCTTCAAGAAACTTACAGCCCAGTGGGAAAATACAGAAAATCATAAGATATCAAAGCATATTTCTTTAGTGAGTGGCTCAAAGAGTGAGAGGTTAATACATGTCTCTAAATCTGTCTGGGGGAGATAAAAAAGGCTTTCCTGAAGAAGTAGCATCTAAACAGAGATAGGGTGGGGATTCCATGCAGAGTAACCAAAGTGTGCAAAAGATTTGACAATCCTGGCCCAGTTCAGGAACTACCTGTTGAGACTGTTAGGAGTGTATCGGGCTGGAAGGACGGATAAGACCAGACCCAAGAACAGCAGTCAGCACTCCAGAAATTCTGTGTGCCATGAACGTTTTTAATACTACTCTAGAGCCATTATGGAGTTCTGATAACTATACATTTTACTGAAGATACCATTTAAGGCTGTTTAAAGCAAATGCCCACGTAATAAATTCTGAGAAACATCATCCCTCTCTAATCAAGTCTCTCTTGTCAGACATGGAGCATTAATTCATAGAATGAATCGTTCATAAGTCAAACGCCCGGCTGTTAAAGCTAGGGAATTCCTAGTCCTCTCAGGTAGGCCATGCGAGGAGGTGGGCCAGCAGTTTCTTATGTCCAGGCTCATAGTCAGATAGTTGAGCCTTGCATTCCTCCTCTACCCTTCCACAATAAACTGAGGGTTATGGAGGCAATGGATGCGGAGGGCTTTTAGGGGCCAAGCATATTACACAGGGAATTGAATTCTTATCACCAGAGAGGCTGACCCTTTGGGGCTTTGCAGTCAAGAATTTTGTTATCTCTCTCCTCCCACCTCACCCAATTCTTTGCAGTTTTTTTTCAGCCTATGTCCCCCAGGATTCCCTGTTGAGACTTCCTGCTTTCTTCCTCCTCTTTCTCCGCTTCGTGCAGTGCTGGAGCGTGGGGCCTGGGGCTGCACTGCGCGCGCACCCGGAGCTATTGCTTTGCTAACAATTCCATCCTTCTCTTTCCGTCATTCCCTGCCAGGTGCTGAGTTTCTCCCTCCCTCTCGGCTCGGTGCCTCCCGCAGCTCGCCCCAGGGAGGGCGTCTCCAGGAACTCCAGGCGGACACTGCCACGAGCTACTGCCACGTCTCCGCCGCCAGCAGTCCAGCGCTTGCGTGGGCTCGGGGGGCGGGGCAGCGCTGGGAGGCGGGACCTGCGCGTGAGCGGCGCGTGAGCGGTTCAATGGGGCCTTACCGGCGGCGGCGCGCTGCGCGCCGAGGGGCGGGGCCTGGCGGCGGTTGCGAGCGGAGCCTGGGAGGTGGAGAAGGCTGTCGTTGCCTTGGCCGTCGCATCCCCGAGGGAGTCGTGTCGGCGCCACCCCGGCCCCCGAGCCCGCAGATTGCCCACCGAAGCTCGTGTGTGCACCCCCGATTCCGCCAGCCACTCGCCCCTGGCCTCGCGGGCCGTGTCTCCGGCATCATGTGTGGTAAGGGGGCCGGGGGTGGGGGGCGTGTTGCCTGGCTGCGCTGGGGTGCGGTGCTGGCGCCGCTAAGGCCCAAGGCGACGGGCGGAAGCGGGAGTGTGGAGGGTGCGAAGTCTGTCTGATGGGCAAGGGGCGTCCAGTGGTGGCTGCGGGGGCGGGGGTCGGCATCCGCGTGCGAGAGAAGGGGTCGCGGCCGGGAGAAAGGCACCTGAGAGTAAGGTGGGCCCCCTCCGCTGGGGGCCAGCGGGCGCCTTTGCGCGGAGAAGGAACGGAGAGGGGAGAGAAACGCCTTTATTGAAAAAGGAGGAAAGGGCTGAGGGAATTGAGGTGTGGAGGGGGGTACCTTCAAAAGGGCCCACCAGGTGAGTGAGGCAACCTGTGGAACATTGGGCGAGGTCTGTTGAACTTATCTTGCATTTTTCTAAAAACCTTTCAAAAAATATTTTACTTGTTTTCAGGCAGGCCCAATAGAAAACAGACCCTAGCTAGAGCCACGATAGTGGCATTAAACGTGATACTTCCTGCCATCCCTTGTCTCAACAGAAATAATTGCTAATCAATAATTTGGTTAATGGGCTTAGACCTGATCCTGTAGTGGAGGAGTCCTTCAAATGTCTGTGGCAATAGATTATACATAATTTATCATTTGCATGTGCACCCATTAATGCCAGCTCTGAAAAATATCATTTATACCTTGGATGTATACCCCTTTAGAATGCCAACTATGAAAAACATCATTTATCCCTTGCATGTGCACCCGTTAAAAATACTAGCTATGGAGAGTTTAACAAATACCTTTGCTAGAGCAGTTAAAAAATTAAGGTTAGGCTCTTTTATTTCATGTTTTGAGAGTCGTTTATTATTACCTAAGTGTTAGTGAAAGAGATTTTGAGAATCGTGTCTGACATGACTGATGTCCTCTAAAATTGGTGTTAACTTGGCTATTGCCAGTAAAAATAATTATATTCTTACCTTTCTTACTGAAATTTACAACTGACTTTATCCCTGGAAGAAAGAACCCTTTTTTTTTTTTTTTTTTTTTTTTTAAGGGAAGTACCATTGTAAGAGAATTGAAAACTCTCTGGGAGACTTCTTATTTGCAGCCTTTTGCACGAAGGAACTGAACAGGAGGTGGATTGTACTCGTTAGTGTGTATATTTCCTGCGTTTATGCTCATTTCAGCTTCTGGAAATGAGGATCAGGTTTAAATTTAGAATAGATTTTAAAAAACCCGCATAAAAACAGAAACACTTATAAATAGCTTACTGAAATTATTAGAGTAGAGCTGACTTCAGAATCAGACTTTTGCAGTGTCTACTTAGAATGGCTTTGCATTTAGTTTGGAACTGCGAAGTAGTGAATTTGCAAACTGGTCAGTTTCCAGCGTGCTTCATTTGCTAGTTAACTGTTCCGGAATGACGGGGTGTGTCCTCATCAAGTACTCATTGCAGGTCATTTCATCATGGTCCAGGAAAAAAAACGTAAAGTACTTACTGAAAAAAAAAAAAAATCAGTGCCAGGCGTGGTGGCTCCCGCCTAAAATCCCAGCACTTTGGTAGGCCGAGGCAGGCGGATCACCTGAGGTCAGGAGTTCGAGACTAGCCTGGCCAACATGGTGAAACTCCGTCTCTATTAAAAATACAAAATTAGCTGGGCATGGTGGTGCCCGCCTGTAATCCCAGCTCCTCAGGACCCTGAGGCAGGAGAGTTGCTTGAACCCAGGAGCTGGAGGTTGCAGTGAGCCGAGATCGAGATCGCACCATTGCACTCCAACCTGGACAAAAAAGAGCAAAACTTCGTCTCAAAAGTAAATAAAAATCAAAAAATAAATCAATCAGATATGGAAATCAGGTTCAGATAAGGGAGATACCTTTAGGGTGAAGACTAAATGTTGGGAGTTTTCACATAGTCTGTGTCTCCATTCCACAGAATTTTACTGCTGAGGAAACAGGTATTGAAGAAATAAAAAGTGAGTATTTGAGGCATTTCTGAGGTCCTGCTTTTAAGTCATACCACAGGTTTGCATGATTCTGGGGATAGGGTTCAGAATTTATTTTCTCTCTAATGTAAATTCTGAAAGATAAGAAGATGAGTGTCATTATTTTCCTCCCACATCTTAATCATTGAACTAAAATTCCTGAGCAGAGAAATGGAGTGAAAATTAGAATAGATGGGAAAATCTGGAAGCTTACCTTCTGACTACTTGCTATCTAGTTAAGTTGTTCTTTTTCTTTCTTTCTTTCTTTTTTTTTGAGACGGGTCTCACTCTGTCGCCCAGGCTGGAGTGGCTTACTGCAGTCTCCGTCTCCTGGGTTCAGCCTCCGAGTAGCTGGGATTACAGGGGTGTACCACCACATCTGGCTAATTTTTGCATTTTTGGTAGAGGTGCGGTTTCACCATGTTGACCAGGCTGGTCTCCTGACCTCGGGTAATCCACCTGCCTTGGCCTCCCAAAGTGCTGCGATTACAGGAGTGAGCCACCTTACCCGGCCCTAGTTAAATTTTCCTAAAAGATTATTTTATTTCAACGTTGTACAATGTTGAAGCAGAAGAATGACAATTGAAGATTCTGATATGCTTTTTTCATTCAGATACACTGATGAAACTGATATAATAATGTTTACCAGCTTGTTTTGGGTTGTTAATAAGTGTTAGGAAAAAAGATCCTATGGTCTGGTAAATTTAGAAAGCAACATATTAAATCGCGTGGTAATGTTTTGTTTTTTGATTGGAGGAGTTCTTAGAATCTTTAATGTATTAATAATAAGCATTGAGAATCTCCCAGAGAAGAATAGTGTCTATTTTCCAAATTTATTTTATCTTCCTTTCTCTCGTTAGTTTGGAGTATACTTTGTCCTTTTTATTTGTATTATTTTTGGTTTTGCTGAGTGTCAAGTCACTTAAGCTATCCCTAGCTTTTAACAGATTCTGCTATTGTTTTTATAAATGTGGGGTTATACCCGTCTGATCCTATGGTGTATATAAAATGGAATTTTTGGGCTGGGCGTGGTGGCTCATGCCTGTAATCCCAGCACTTTGGGAGGCTGAGGTGGGTGGATCACTTGAGGTCAGGAGTTTGAGACCAGCCTGACCAAGATGGTGAAACCCATCTCTACTAAAAATATTAAAAAATTAGCTGAGTGTGGTACACGCCTGTAATCCTAGTTACTCGGGAGGCTGAGGCAGGAGAATCGCTTGAACCCAGGAGGCGGAGGTTGCAGTGAGCTGAGATCTTGTCATTCTACTCCAGCCTGGGTGACAAGAGTGAGAGTCTGTCTCAAAAATAAATAAATAAATAAATAAAATGGAATGTTTGCAAATGAGATCCTTTTTAAAAGCAGTAAAGGAACTTGCAATTTTAAAGTATCCTAAAATGAATTTTTTTTTTTTTTTTTTTGAGACGGAGTCTCGCTCTGTAGCCCAGGCTGGAGTGCAGTGGCTGGATCTCAGCTCACTGCAAACTCCGCCTCCCGGGCTTATGCCATTCTCCTGCCTCTGCCTCCCGAGTAGCTGGGACTACAGGCGCCCACCACCTCGCCCGGCTAGGTTTTTTTTTTTGTATTTTTTAGTAGAGACGGGGTTTCACCGTATTAGCCAGGATGGTCTCGATCTCCTGACCTCGTGATCCGCCCGTCTCGGACTCCCAAAGTGCTGGGATTACAGGCTTGAGTCACCGCGCCCAGCCCCAAAATGAATTTTTCAAAAGGTTTTTGTAATTATACTGTCGGCTTTGGGGATAATTGAGGGATGCTGAGATTGGCTGCTAGGATTGGTCTTAAAACCAGTACTATTAACATATCCTTATATACCATACTGGATATGAAGAAGTTGTGAGAGAAAATAATTGCTTAATAAGCATTTCTTCAGTTGTCCCCTGGAAATAGAGATTAATAGGTTCTGGTAATGAGCAGTAGAAGGCGGGAAAGGGTTTTGTAACACAAGTTTGGGAAATTCTGCTCTTGGAGATTCACAATTAGCGAGATTAAAGGCTCTAGAAAGTTCTAAATATATATCTAACTTTATTTAACCAGGTAGTTCTTAAACCTTTAATTATGAAACCTTTCTTTACTTCATTCCTTTTTAGCATCCAGTGAAATAGTGTTCTGTTTCTGTGGTTTGGGAATTTTTTGACTGTATATTTCAGGTGCCTAGAAAGTGTTAGAAGATACTTGCACATATTTGAAATGATGGCTTTATACTTGGCACTCTGCCCTTTACAGAGATGACTAAAATAAGAGAGTTGCCTTCAAGGAATTGCTGCCTGATCAGAGGAAAGAATGCACATGCAACAGCTTCAGGTGAAAATACACAGTCCTTGCATTGCCATGTCGTAGACCACAAATAGAATGAGTAGAAATTTAGAGACTGAAGAGCTCTGGGCTCTGGGTATCTGCATTAGGTCAGGAATGTTCTGGGTGATGGGACAGGACTTTTACTTTGAGGAATAGTGCCAGCTTGTAGAGAATTAGTATACTGTGAGAGGTAGTCATTGATGGCATATGTTACCCGTCAGTGAATGGAGGCGAAAATAGTTTGAGAACTCCTACCAGAGGATTGAAGGAGGAAATAGAAGTGTCAGGAAAACAGACCAAAGAACAGTGGTTAAAGGCAAAAGAGTTCCAAAGTAGTATATTGCCTTGGACAGAGTCTGTAAAAGTAGAAAAACGTCATTCATATGTAATACTGCAGAGAAGTTAATTGGATATGGTTATGAAGAAATTATTAGATAAATTGCATATGTCAAGGCAGAAGGGTCTCAGTTTGTGTTCAGGAGGGCTGCAAGTAATACGAAAAAGAAGAGGATTTTGGGATTGAAGTCCTCTGGGAGTGTTGAGAAGTTGAATTCTAGAGCTGTGGTTCCTGACCTACAAGCCCTGAAGTTGTTAAAGGGTGTTCATTGCTTATTAATATGCTTATAACTTTGTAAGTTGAATAAAAATTGTTCTAGATCATTGAATAATAAACATGTAACCCATTGTTGTGAAGGAGCCTCAGAATATTTTGATGTTAACAAAAGAGTTCCGTATTTACAAAGTTGTAGAAACACTCATCAAGAGTTATGAGTAAGGCCCGGAGCAGGGGTCACACCTGTAATACCAGCACTTTGGGAGGCTGAAGTGGGCAAATCACTTGAGGTCAGGAGTTTGAGACCAGCCTGGCCAACATAGTGAAATACCATCTCTACTAAAAATATAAAAATAGCCAAGTGTCATGGTACGCACTTGTAATCCCAGCTACTTGGGAGGCTGAGGGAGGAGGATTGCTTGAACCTGGGAGGTGGAGGTTTGCAGTGAGCTGAGGTCACACCACTGTACCCCAGCCTGGGTGACAGAGTGAGACTATGTCTCAATTAAAAAAAAAAAAAAAAAGAGTTATAAGTAGCCAGTGCTTTGGCTCACACCTGTAATCCCAGCCACTCAGGAAGCTGAGGCAGGAGGATTACTTGAGGCTAGGAGTTCAAAATCAGCCTGGGCAACATAGCGAGATCCCATCTCTATTAAAAAAAAAAAAAATTAGCCAGATGTGGTGGTGCATACCTGTAGTCCAGTCTACTTAGAAGCCTGAAGTGGGAGAATTGAGCCCAGAAGTTTGAGGCTGCAGTGAGCTATGATTGTGCTGCTGCACTCCAGCCAGGGTACTGGGTGACAGAGCAGGGCCGGTTTTTTTTTTTTTAAAGTTACAAGTAGGGGAGAGGCTAGCTCCAGAGAGTAGTATGTGTAATATATCTCTCTTGAGGTTACAAGGAAGGATGAGAAGTATTTAATATATGTGTTTTTTTTTTTGAGACGGAGTCTTGCTCTGTCGCTCGGGCTGGAGTGCAGTGGCCCGATCTCAGCTCACTGCAAGCTCCGCCTCCCAGGTTCACGCCATTCTCCTGCCTCAGCCTCCCGAGTAGCTGGGACTACAGACACCCGCCACCTCGCCCGGCTAGTTTTTTTTTTTTATTTTTTAGTAGAGACGGGGTTTCACCGTGTTAGCCAGGATGGTCTCGATCTCCTGACCTTGTGATCCGCCCGTCTCAGTCTCCCAAAGTGCTGGGATTACAGGCTTGAGCCACCGCGCCCGGCTTATATGTGTTGTTAAACTGTTGAAAAGAAGATGGGTGAGGGTCGGTGACTCTCCCTTGTAAACTCACCACTTTGGGAGGCTGAGGTGCGAGGATTACTTGAGGCTTGGAGTTTGATACCAGCCTGGACAGCATAGTGAGACCTTGTCTCTATATTTTAAAAACAAAAAAAGAAAATGAAGACTTTAATTCTGGCTGGGCACAGTGGCTCACGCCTGTAATCCCAGCACTTTGGAAGGCCGAGGTGAGCAGATCACCTGAGGTAAGGAGTTCGAGAGCAGCCTGGCCAACATGGTGAAACCTGGTCTCTGCTAAAAATACAAAACTTAGCCAGGCGTGGTAATGCACGCCTGTAATCCCAGCTGCTGTTTGAGAGGCTGAGGTGGGAGAATCGCTTGAACTCGGGAGGTGGAGGTTGCAGTGAGCTCAGATAGCACCACTGCACTCCAGCCTGGGTGACAGAATGAGACTCTGTCTAAAAAAAAAAAAAAAAAAAAATTAATTCTATAAAGTAAGAATCTACCAAAAATGAAAAAGAAGCTGGGAGGAGAAAATGAGGATTTGAGAGTAGTATGTAGCTTAGATTCTAAAATAATATCTAGGAGAAGTTTGAAAGTTAAGCAAGTGATGAGTTAATAGGATTGGTCAGCAGTTCGGAGGGCCCATCCGAAAGTGGACTGAAATGGATAGATGAGTTCTGCGTGGCTGTCATAGTTCAATGTAGAGATGCTCAGCGACTAGGAGTCAGAGCACAGTGGACCCAGAGGGTTTGACTTGGCAGAATGATGAAAAATTGTCATTTGATGTGAATGGTCAGAGAGAATAGAGAGAGATGGAATATTTGAAGATTGTGAGCAGGAAGTACATGCTTTTTTTTCTCAGGAAAGATGATGACATAGGTAGACTGTGAAGGAGTGTATAATTAGAGATGTCAGGACTTAAGACTAGTGATTTGAGCTCCAGAATGTTAAATGTGGAAGAGATGTGTCATGGAGCCCCTTCTAGTGGCAATAGTTACAATAAAGTAGGTGAGACATGAACCGATTAAAAAAACACACAAAATAATTGAAAGTCTTAATTGTTTCACTTCATATGTTATTTTTGTATGTGTGATTTATTTTATTTTACTTTTAAATTTTTTTAATTTTTTGAGACAGGGTCTCGCTGTATTGCCCAGCCTGGAGTGCAGTGGTGCGATCTCAGCCCACTGCACCCTCTGCCCTACCTCCCGGGCTCAAGTGATTCTCCTGCTTCTGCCTCCTGAGTATCTGGGACAGGCACGCGTCACCCATGCCTGGCTAATTTTTGTATTTTTATAATAGAGACGGGGTTTCACCATGTTGGCCAGGGTGATCTCGATCTCCTGACCTCAAGTGATCCAACTGCCTCGGCCTCCCAAAGTGCTGGGATTGTAGGCATGAGCCACTGCGCTCAGTCTTTATGTATGCTTTTAGGATTGTAGAAAATGTATCTTGGCTGGGTGCAGTGGCTCATGCCGGTAATCCGAGCACTTTGGGAGGCCGAAACAAGAGGATCGCTTGAGTCCAGGAATTCGAGACCAGCCTGGGCAATATAGTGACACCTCATCTCTACAAGAAATAAAAAAATAGCCGGGCGTGGTAGCTCACGCCCGTAATCTCAGCTACTCCAGAGGCTGAGGCAGGAGAATTGCTTGAACCTGGGAGACAGAAGTTGCAGTGAGCTGAGATCACATCACTGTACCCCAGCCTGGGCGACAAGAGCAAAACTCCATCTCAAAAATTGGAAAAATTAGTAAATAAATAAATAATCACATAAATAACAGGCACACTGTGGTCCTAGCTTCTTGGGAGGCTGAGATGAGAGGATCACTTGAGTCCAGGAGGTGGTAGTTTTAATGAGCTGGGATTGTGCCACTATACTTCAGCCTGGGTGACAGAGCAGAGCCCCTGGTGAAAAGAAAAAAAAATGTATCTCAAATAATACTTAATTTTAAAGAAATCTTAAATGTAGAATGTGATTCTATAATTATAATATTGACTAGTTCACTGCAACCTTGAACCCCTGGGATCAAGTGTTAGCAGGGTACTCATAAATGCTTTTTTGTCATTGAATTTAAGTTGCCATTTTCTGAGAATGATGTCTGTAGGTTCAAGCATCTCCTTCAGTTGGGGAGTTATTTTATTCCAAGTATATTCCATTAGTAAGAAAGCTTACACTTGTGAAGTACATGCTGATTTGGGGGTGCTTATGCAGCTCCTATGCTGTATACATCTATGCTTACACAGCTACTGTGTGTGCTGTTAGAGCAATTACCGAAGAGTGGTGGAAAGTTGATTTTAGGCTTTTGCCATTACCTTACTTAAGAACTGTTTATTGGGAGGTTAGGCTGGGTGCAGTGGCTCACGCCTGTAATCCTAGCACTTTGGGAGGCTGAGGCGGGTGGATCCCCTGAGGTCAGGAGTTTGAGACCAGCCTAGCCAACATGGCGAAACCCCATCTCTACTAAAAATACAAAAAATTAGCCGGGCATGGTGGCGGCATATATGATCCCAGCTACTTGGGAGGCTGAGGCAGGAGAGTTGCTAGAACTGGGAGACAGAGGTTGCAATGAGCCGAGATGGCGCCAGCCTTGGTGACAGAGCGAGACTCTGTTTCAGAAAAAAACAAAACAAAACAAAAAAACCCCCCAAAAAACAGCTGTTTATTGGGAATTTTGATAAGACAATTCAAAGACCTGAAAATAGAGGTCAAACTAACGATTTCTGCTCTAACAAGCATCATTGTGAGTTGTGAATGCCTCCCTTGTGAACATGCCCTGCGTGCCTGATGAATTGCTGCCAATATTGTCTTCGGCACCCCAAGATTATAGTTAACCCAGTAGCCCCGCAGGTGGAATGCCTTGGGCTAGCAGTGCTATCAAGGGACAGGGCTATGAAACTGACAGGTTTAACTTCTTAGCTCCCATTTTCCTCATCAGGTATGTCTGAGGCTAATCCCCTTCCTTCTTCTAGCTCTATTACCTTTTTTTTTTGAGATGGAGTCTTGCTCTTTTGCTCAGGCTGGAGTGCAATGGCACAGTCTAGGTGCACTGCAACCTCTGCCTCCCAGGTTCAAGCTATTCTCCTGCCTCAGCCTCCCGAGTAGCTGAGACTACAGGCATGTGCCACCACAGCCGGCTTTTTTTTTTTTTTTGTATTTTTAGTAGAGACGGGGTTTCACCATGTTGATCAGGCTGGTCTTGAACTCCTGACCTCGTGATCCACCTGCCCGGCCTCCCGAAGTGTTGGGATTACAGGTGTGAGCCACAGCACTCAGCCAAAATGTTCTTAGGCTCTCAAGATTCATATAGTGAGCCATTATAAACCAAGGAGATTGAAGTTAGAAGTATTATCAAAGTTGAATGCTGTTGTTGAGTTACATTATTAAAAACAGTGAATTTAATATTGCATTTTTTTTTTTTTGAGACAGAGTCTTGCTCTGTTGCCCAGGCTAGAGTGCAGTGGCACAATCTCAGCTCACTGCAACTTCTGCCTTCCAGGTTCAAGCAGTTCTCCTGCCTCAGCCTCCTCAGTAGCTGGGATTACAGGCACCTGCCATCATGCCCAGCTAATTTTGGTATTTTTGTAGAGATGGAGTTTGAGCATGTTGTACAGGCTGGTCTTGAATTCTTGACCTCGTGTGATCCACCCGCCTTGGCCTCCCAAGGTGCTGGAATTACAGGCATGAGCCACCCAGCCCTGCTGCATTAATCTTTTTAAAAAAGTAGAGTCGGCCGGGCGTGGTGGCTCAAGCCTGTAATCCCAGCACTTTGGGAGGCCAAGACGGGCGGATCATGAAGTCAGGAGTTCGAGACCATCCTGGCTAACACTGTCTCTACTAAAAAATACAAAAAGCTAGCTGGGTGAGGTGGCTGGCGCCTGTAGTCCCAGCTACTCGGGAGGCTGAGGCAGGAGAATGGCGTAAACCTGGGAGGCGGAGCTTGCAGTGAGCTGACATCCGGCCACTGCACTCCAGCCCGGGCGACAGAGTGAGACTCCGTCTCAAAAAAAAAAAAAATAGAGTCTATAAATTGTCTTAGAAACAGTTTTATATCATTAGCATTTAAATGGTTTTAACAAATTAATATACACATTTAATCTTTAAATCGTTTACCATCACACTTTCATTTTTACCATCCGGCTTACATTTTTACTTTTACTATCAGACTTAGATTTCTTAAAAAAGAGTTTAGGAGTGAGTTTTTCTGGATGTACTGCATTATTAGAATTTGTCAGCTCTGGACAGACTGCAAACAATCCTCGACAGGCTTGTGTTTTCAAATCAGCTAGGTTGTATCCTTCTTTAAAGGACTCTAGCTGATGCAGTCAGAGTGGTGGGGACTAGTTCAGATTAAGTTTTTTTCACACTTTTTTTTTGAGACGAGTCTCACTCTGTCTCCCAGGCTGGAGTGCAGTGGCGTGATCTCGGCTCACTACAACTCTGCCTCCTGGATTCAAGGGATTCTCCCCATCTCAGCCTCCCAAGTAGCTGGGAGTACAGGCGCATGCCACTGTGCCCAGCCAATTTTCGTATTTTCAGTAGTAATGATGGGTTTCGCCATGTTGGCCAGGTTGGTCTTGATTTCCTGGCCTCAGGTGATGCGCCTACCTTAGCTTCCCAAAGTTGGGATTACAGGTGTGAGCCACTGCACCTGGCCCACATTTGTATTAAAGTATTGTTTTAGAAAAGATTTGTGTTCTGTGTATTGTCTTTTAATGGCCTGGTTAAAATACTTAACTGATAGTTATCTGTAGGTGGTTAATCTTTCTCAAAGATCAGTGACCCATGGGTGAAGAGTGCAAAGTTTGATTTACAAATGGGTTATTGGCTTATTCATATTACAGATACTTTATTAAGGAACAGAAGTAACAACAAAAACCCAAGACTCATTCTTCTGAATTAAATGGGTGGAGTTGGTCTTGAGACTCTTCTGCTGTCCTCTTGTGTTTATATCATGAGTAGCCATTGAAAGTTTGAAGCTGCACATGGCTGTGCCGCTACAACTCTTACTTTAGAAATACCCTTAAGCAGCATGTTGTTTATCCTTATCTTAATTGCTGTGCTTTGAGGTTGGGAATGCTATTTGTGGGTATCTCTGGGATATCAGTTAACTCATTTTCTATTTTTGAATTAGGTAAGATAGATGTTCTACCCACCCCTACAGGGTGGTCATGCTGTGAAAGTAAGATGACTGTACATTACAGGAAAGCTTAAAAAATATAAATGTAAGATGTGTGTGTATTTTTTTTTTAATCTGAATGAAATACAGGATTTCTGTAAGTCTTTGGCCTGGAACTACTTCTTTGGGGAGAGCTGAAACCGTTGTTTCAGGTTATTTTGGATTTTAATGTGTGAGTTTCTCCTTTTTAGGGCATAATTTATTTGAGAAAATTGCACTGTATTGATCATGGTGATCAGTATATATGTTATGACTTTCCTGTTGGGTATCAACAATGCGCTATTTTTGTATGCTGAAATGTTTCAATAGAATCACACTCTATAGAAGTAAGTATCTCTTTTCAGGTGGAAATGAAGACTAGTTATTTGGGAGTTCTGTCTCACAGAATTAATTTAAATACCTTATGAATCACAATTACAGTGAAATGTAGTTTAAGAAAAAGGGAAGTTTTAAAATAAGCAGCTTGAACTTGTATTTTAAAATATTTTAGTCTTCAGTTTTGATACGTTAAAGCTGTGTC
Organism: Piliocolobus tephrosceles; assembly: GCF_002776525.5. Taxonomy (NCBI): domain Eukaryota; kingdom Metazoa; phylum Chordata; class Mammalia; order Primates; family Cercopithecidae; genus Piliocolobus; species Piliocolobus tephrosceles. The sequence goes on along the minus strand of NC_045448.1, from coordinate 69,981,619 downwards.
CACTCTGGCCAAAGCACAGCCATGGAAAACCTCAGATAATGCCCATGCTGCCATTCCTAAAATGTGGATTTCCCTTACCTGTGTTCTGTTACTTCTTTTCTTATCTGGTTCAGTTCACATTGTATTACTCCTTTTATTTCTAGTTTTGTTTTTCCACATGATTGCTCTTTTTCTCTGAATTTTCTAGAGTTGTTACCTGGTTGTCATTTGCTAATATGATAAACAAGTAATTCAAGTAGTTTTCTTTTAAGATAGTTATGTATTTGGTCAGTTTTTACTATTTTACGTAATTATTTAAGGGGTGAGTATTTTTCACATCGTTTATTCTTTTTTTTTTTTTTTTTGAGCCGAAGTCTTGCTCTGTTGCCCAGGCTGGAGTGCAGTGGGGCGATCTCGGCTCACTGCAAGCTCCGCCTCCCGGGTTCACGCCATTCTCCTGCTTCAGCCTCCTGAGTAGCTGGGACTATAGGCGCCCGCCACCTCGCCCGGCTAATTTTTTTGTATTTTTTTAGTAGAGACGGGGTTTCACCATGTTGGCCAGGATGGTCTTGATCTCCTGACCTCATGATCCGCCTGCCTCAGCCTCCCAAAGTGCTGGGATTACAGGCGTGAGCCACAGCGCCCGGCCGCATTGTTTATTCTTAAATGTCACTGATAGCATGGTTATTGGAAGTAAGCAAAATTAATCTCATTGGTATAGATTTTAGGGCCTGTATGTTGCTTAAATTACTTCAGAAATTTTTTTCTTGAAACGAAATGCTCTGTATATAGGACATAAACTATAAATTTGTTAATTGGTTTTTAAAAAAATTAAATTTCACTTGACAAAAATGGCAGTCATGGAAAATAAGGAGCCAGCTTTATAAGCTTCTTTGAAAAAATTATAAACATGTATTTTGACATGTTTACTTTAGTTTTTTATACTTATGAGAAATTCTCCCTTGAAAAAGTTCCATTGCCTTTAAACGGTTTGAAATGTTGTTTGAAAGACAGAATCTAACGTCACATTTTTTCATATACTTGACATAATTATGCTAATTTTGATTTTTAAATCAGAATTTTTCATTAAATATTTGTTTGTTTACAGGTATATTTGCTTACTTAAACTACCATGTTCCTCGAACGAGACGAGAAATCTTGGAGACCCTAATCAAAGGCCTTCAGAGACTGGAGTACAGAGGATATGATTCTGCTGGTACTTTTAAAAAAATGCTATGGATTTTGCATGATTATTTAAATAGAGATGATTATTATTATTAATTAGGTGACTAGACTATTAAAATCTGTTTTGTTTTGAGTAAATGTAAATTGGAAGAATTTTTGTCTTTTAATCATATTTAAAGGATTTATTTATGTAGTCTCAACAGTGTTACCATTTATGTGGAGTATTGCTTATGATGATCTTCTATTAATTAAGAATATTATTGTAAAAACATCATATGGGGCATTATTGTGGTAAAACAAAATTCACGAAGGTCTTACTCTGTAGATTCTTTTTTCTTCCTTGTAACTTTAATTTTTCTCCATTGATTTCATGTTTTGGCATATAAACTTGCCTCAGATTCTTATTTCTTATTTTTATTATTTATTTTTGAGGTAGGGTCTCACTCTGTCACCCAAGCTGGAATGTAGTGGTATAGTCATAGCTCACTGCAGTCTCGAACTCTGGGCTCAGGCAATCCTCCCTCCCCAGCCTCCTAAGTAGCTAGGACTATAGCTGTGCGCCACCATGCCCAGCTAATTTTTAAGAAGTTTTTATAGAGATGAGAGTCTCACTATGTTGCCTGGGCTGGTCTCAAGCTCCTGGCCTCAAGTGATCCTCCTGCCTTGGCCTTTCAAAGTGCTGGGATTACAGGCAAACCACTGATTCAGCCTCTTCTATCTTAAATAAGTGACACATAAACATAACTTTCTGTGTCAGAGGTTCCTAAGACCATCCTCAAATCTGATGGTTCCCTAGGAGGACTCACAGGACTCAGCATTTGGTTGTAATCATGGCTATGTTTCATTATAGCCAAAGAATACAAAGCACAATCAGCTAAGGGAGAAGGTGCATGAAGTGAAGTCTTGAGAAAGCTAGGCACAAGTTGCTCACCAGTGGATCAGTGCCTCAGGTTTTCATTGGGGGCTGGTCACATAGGCACCCTCTGCCTAGCATGTACCAAAATTCTAGACTCCCAAAAGAAGAGCAGATGTTCAGCATAAACCACATTGTTTGCACAGTTTGTTTAGTGAGATACTTTTGGTTAGGGTGGTAGGAATCCTTCCAAAAACCAAGTTTCAAGATACCAGTGAAGGGCCAACCTTGAAAACAGGCCTTTCTAAGGATAGCAGTTTCACACCTGCTATGTTAACTCTTTTTTGTACACTTAACATTGGCACATGGAATGGGCATTTGTGTTCCTTGACTTTCCTTAGTGATGGAAAGTCAGTTCCTCAACTCCTTTGTTTTTAAAATTCTCTCCTTCCTTAGCTTCTTTGATAACACATCTTACTCTCTTCCTAAGATGCTAAGATTACTTCTTTTCTGTTTGCTTTGGAGGCTCCTTTCTTCTACTTACAGCTCGAATATTAATGTTCTTCAAGATTCTTTTCGAGATGAGTCTTGCTGTGTCACCCAGGCTAGAGTGCAATGGTGCGATCTTGGCTCACTGTTGCAACTTTTGCCTCCCAGATTCAAGTGATTCTCCTGCCTCAGCCTCTCCAGTAGCTGGGATTACAGGTGCACGCCACCACGCCTGGCTAATTTTTGTAATTTTAGTAGAGATGGGGTTTCACCATGTTGCCTAGGCTGGTCTTGAACTCCTGACCTTAGGAGATCCACCCGCCTTGACCTCCCAAAGTGCTGGGATTATAGGTGTGAGCCCCTGCACCCGGCCAAGATTCTTTTCTAGGCCCACTTCTCTTATTTGGTGTCTTCATGGGTGAGCTCTGACTTTGTCAGTCTTCTTTTTTTTTTTTTAAATGAAGTCTTACTCTGTCACAAGGCTGGAGTGCAGTGGCGTGATCTTGGCTCACTGCAGCCTCCACCTCCCGAGTTCAAGCAATTCTCCTGCCTCAGCCTCCTGAGTAGCTGGGATTACAGGCGCCTGCCACCACTCCCAGTTAATTGTTGTATTTTTAGTAGAGATGGTTTCAGCATGTTGGCCAGGATGGGCTCAATCTCCTGACCTTGTGATCCCCCCACCTCAGCCTCCCAAAGTGCTGGAATTACAGGCGTAAGCCACCATGCCCGGCCCATCAACCTTCTATTAATATATGTTAGTAACTTCTTTGTTTTCTTTTTATTTTTTGTTTTAATTTTTTTGTGTGTGAGTATATTGGTGACTTCTAATCCAGATATATTTCTTCTTTTTTTCTTGAGACAGAGTCTTGCTCTGTGGCCCGGGCTGGAGCGCAGTGGCCGGATCTCAGCTCACTGCAAGCTCCGCCTCCCAGGTTTACGCCATTCTCCTGCCTCAGCCTCCTGTATAGCTGGGACTACAGACGCCTGCCACCACGCCCAGCTAGTTTTTTGTATTTTTAGTAGAGACGGGGTTTCACCGTGTTAGCCAGGATGGTCTCGATCTCCTGACCTCGTGATCCGCCCGTCTCGGCCTCCCAAAGTGCTGGGATTACAGGCTTGAGCCACCGCGCCCAGCCCAGATATATTTCTTCTAATCTGGATGTATCTCCCAGCTGTATTCTAGGCCTCCTGGAAGTTTTTTCCTAGATAGACCATGATATTTTAAACTTTGCATGTTCAAAAATTGAACTGAGGCCGGGCGTGGTGACTCATGCCTGTAATCCGAACACTTTAGGAGGCTGAGGTAGATGGATCACTTGAGGTAAAAAGTTCAAGACCAGCCTAACCAACATGGTGAAACCTGTCTCTACTAAAAAAACAAACAAAAATTAGCCACGCATTGTGGCATGTACCTGTAATCCCAGCTACCTGGGAGGGTGAGGCAGGAGAATAGCTTGAACCTGGGAGGCGGAGGTTGCAGGGAGCCGAGATTGCACCACTGCCCTCCATCCTGGGTGACAGAGCAAGACTGTGTCTCAAAAAAAAAAAGAAAAAAGAAAAATAAGCTCAATACACTGCAGTCCTCACCCTACTTCCCACTCTGTTTTTTATTTGTTTTTGAGATGAATCTCACTCTGTTGCCCAGGCTGGAGTGCAATGGCGCGATCTCAGCTCACTGCAACCTCCACCTCTCGGGTTCAAGCCATTCTCCTGCTTTAGCCTCCCAAGCAGCTGGGATTACAGGCATGCCCACTGTTTTTCTATGTCCCTTTTATTGAGAATCATTCAACAAGTCCTTGGAGCCATTCTACAAGTTCTTTGAGGTATTCCAGACTTCTCCTGCTTTCTCACTTACATTCAGTTAGTTCCACTTCCCGATATCATTTATCTCTGTCTGCATTACCACTGTTTAGTTCAGGTCCTCTTCATTTTTGCTTTGCTGTAGCTGTAGCTTTTGACAACTGGTTTCTTCCTTCTGTTTCTCTCCCTCCAGTTCTTTCTCTACACTGTTTCTAGAAGGGCTTTGCTAAACATTTTTGCCGAATCACTTCTCTGCTTAAAGGACAGTGTTTTCCCAGTATCTTCAGGGTAGCTTTTTCAAGTTCATTAGCAACTTAAGGAGACTGTTAAGAGATGTGTTCTATGACCTTCCTTCCTTAGCTACCTTCTGAGGTGGGTGCCCATCTTTTGCATTTCTCCATTGTATCCCAACTGTAACCTATAGTATTTTTATTATAATTCATAATTATGCTGAATTATTTTTTCCTTGTCTGTCTTCTCGATAGACTTAGAAATTTGAGGACAGGAATGGAGTTATTTTTGTTCTTGTGTCTAGCAGCTATCCTGGTTCTTGATACACAACAGGTTTTCAGTAGATGTTGAATTGATAAATAAGTGAATTAATTAGATGAGAATATATTTTTTAATTAAAAATTTTGCCTCACATTAATAATTTTATCAGTAGCCAGTTTCTAAATCTTGCTTTTTTACCTTATGATGGTTTAGGTGTGGGAGTTGATGGAGGCAATGACAAAGATTGGGAAGCCAATGCCTGCAAAATCCAGCTTATTAAGAAGAAAGGAAAAGTTAAGGCACTGGATGAAGAAGTTCACAGTAACGTACTTAAGTTGATTTTTGTCCCCCTTCCCCTTCTCTTCCTTTTCCCCTCCCCATTCTCCACCAAGTTACTCTCTCCCCCCATATTTTGGGACCCATTTTAATGATAATGGTCTGTAACATTGAAGGGAGGAAAGAAAAGTAGTTTTGTTACTGTCTGGACTAGTTTTAAAATGTGCCTGAGCCTGAAAAATAATCATTGCAACTAGGGAAAGAAATTAGTTAGGTATATACCTTCAGCGCAAGCTCTGAATAATAAGTATCTTCAGAGCCACCATTCCTGAGGAAGAGCTTTCCATAGGACAAAAGGTATTTTTAGTGATGTCCTTATACACGTGTCTTCACTTGTCTTCACTTTGAATTAAATGCCTAGCTTGGATGTAGTCAATTTTGACGTTGCATCTTTGAGTAAGTCTGATAGAATCTGGTAAGTATCATGTTCTCCCTCATAGTTTTCTTCTCTGGCACAAGGATTGTCAGAGATGTATGCCCCATCAAAGAGGATTTACTTCTCAGTATTTAGGTCATAACATTATGCTTACACATTTTATTTTTTCATAAGAAACTTGAAAACAAAACAAAGTTTAAAGTAGATTGATTGAAAAAATACTTTTAAAATTCTCCACAAAATCCAGGAAACAGCAAGTATTTTATGTACCTACTCATATGAATGCCATCATAATCATTGTGGAAGAGTACAGGTAGAGGAAAATGATGGATTTTGTCTTTTTTTCCCCCACATAAGCCATACATTTAGCTTTGTAGTACTTGTTTAACAGATTAAATCAATACTTATTTTGCCTGTATTGTAGTGTAAGATTAGCTAGGGGTAAAGCAGACACCCAAATAACTACACTTCAAAAACAATAGTATAAATATCTACTGTGTGTTCTGCATCCTGTATACCAGGCTGATATAGTGGGTTCTGTAGGAGAGAACGGACATTGCTGTGAGATTCAGGGGAGAGTTGCCACAAGTTGACGAGACTGGGAATACATAGGGAATGGGTGCTCATTATATTTGGTCAGTGAAGATGGGAAGGGAGGACCTTCTGAGTAGAAAAGCATAGAAAGATAAGAATAGTAATGGCAGGTTTGAATGATAGTAGTCCTTTTTATTTAAAGTATTGGTAGACAAATATGGGAGGTTATAAAGGCAGATTGTGAACAGAATCACCATTATTCAATGTCAACATATTGAAACATGCCTCTTCGCAGTAAACTTTTTTTTTCCCCCCCCAGATGGAGTCTTGCTGCAGTGCCCAGGCTGGAGTGCAATGGCACAGTCTTGGCTCACTGCAACCTCTGCCTCCCAGGTTCAAGCGATTCTCCTGTTTCAGCCTCCCGAGTAGCTGGTATTATAGACATGTGCCACCATGCCTGGCTAATTTTTGTATTTTTGGTAGAGATGGGGTTTCACTATATTGGCCAGGCTGGTTTTGAACTCCTGACTGCAAGTGATCCACCCACTGCGGCCTCCCAAAGTACTGGGATTACAGGCATTAGCCACTGTGCCTGGCCAACTGGTTTGTGTTTGAAGCGTAATTATTTGGGTGTCTGCTTTACTCCTAGCTATTTTTTTTTTTTTCTTTTTAAAGATGGACTCTTGGTCTCTTGCACAGGCTGGAGTGTAGTGACACAATCTCGGCTTACTGCAACCTCTGCTTCCTGGTTCAAGCAATTCTCCTGCCTCAGCCTCCCGGGTAGCTGGGATTACAGGCGTGTGCCACCACATCTGGCTAATTTTTGTATTTTTAGTAGAGATGGGGTTTTGCCATGTTGGCCAGGCTGGTTGTGAATTCCTGACCTCAGGTGATCCACCCTCTTTGGCCTCCCAAAATGCTAGAATTACAGGCTTGAGCCACTGTGCCTGGCCAACCCCTAGCTAATCTTACAATGCATGCAAAATAAATATTGATTGAATTTATTAGCTACAAATGGAAACTTGCAGCTATTATTGGTGAATTTGTGACTGGTAAATCACTTTAAAGAGCAATCTGACAATATCTACCTGGGAAATGCCTATACCCTGAGACTAAGCACTTCCACTCTTGGATATATACTTGAAGGAAACACAATGAACAAGGTGACATGACAACAAGATTCATTGTCACAAAATTTGGAAACAGCCTAAATGTCTGTAAATAAGGGAATGGGATGATACAATAAGTTGTATATGCCGGGTGTGGTGGCTCATGCCTGTAATCCTAGCTCTTTGGGAGGCCAAGGTGGGCAGATTGCCTGAGCTCTGGAGTTTGAGACCAGCCTGGGCGACATGGTGAAACCTCATCTCTACTAAAATACAAAAATTAGCCGGGTGTGGCAGTGTGTGCCCATAATTCCAGCTAGTCGGGGAGGCTGAGGCAGTAGAATCACTTGAATCCAGGAGGCAGATCTTGCATTGAGCTGAGATCACGCCACTGCACGCCAGCCTGGACAACAGAGTGAGACTCCATCTCCACAAAAGAACAACAACAAAAACAACAAAAAATAAGTTGTATATGATAGTGAATGACCATATGTAGCTTTTGAAAGGAGTGCACTGAATCTGGTTCTGCATATGGGAACATGGATAATTCTTGGTATGTAAAGTATAGGACATTTAAAAACACAGAATGATACTGTCATTTATGGTCTCATGTTAACATAATCATAGTTTAAAAGTCATGTATAGTAAGACTGTCAACTTGAGAATCCTCTGAGGAGGAAATGAATGGGATGGGGATATAAAGGAGGTATCAATTGCATTTTTTTTACATTTATTTATTTAGAGTTTCCATATACCACATTGATTTTTTACATTTTAGATCCTAAAAAATATGTAAAGCACAAATGAGTAGATGTTTCGTTAACTCTGAGTATGGGTAGTTGGGTGTTCATTATTCCCAGCAAATTTAAATATGTTTTAAGTATTATTTTTAAAAAGGGAAGATGACATCTGAGAAAAAGCAGGCAGAGGGCAAGGAGCCATGGGAGTAGAGGTAGGTTAAGATGGAAGATGCAAATGAGGAAATTATTGAAGCAGTACGGCCCAAGAAGATCAAGGCACAGGCAAGCAGTTGGCCTTTAAAGGAAAGAGTGTACTTTAGGAATCAAAGGTAAAAGACAAACTTAAAGCAGATAATTACCAGGTGAGAGGACAAAAGCTGAGTAAAGTGGAAATTGAGGGACTGTAGGTAGGATTGAGCTTTACAGAGAATAGAAAAGATAGGATGAACTGTCGGGGAACTGGATTGAGCTATCAGTTTAATGAATAAGGAACTTGGATACATGTTTCCTAAGTAGCAACAGTGAAATAGGTGTGCTGATTACCATGAATTTGAAAGGGTCTTAATTTACAGAATTTTCTGACTTTATTCAGTATTGCTTGGCAGTGGATGGGAGACGAGAAACTGAGTGTGGGGGTTATCTAGACTTAAGATTCAGCAAAGGGCTTTAAAACGGGTAACAGACAATAAGGAGGAGTCAAGGATTCAAAGTCATGATTAATTTATATGACATGAAATATTTATTGTGGGAAATGTGCTTATTGTCACAGCAATAAGTTTTTTCTGCCGGGCGCGGTGGCTCAAGCCTGTAATCCCAGCACTTTGGGAGGCCGAGACGGGCGGATCACGAGGTCAGGAGATCGAGACCATCCTGGCTAACACGGTGAAACCCCGTCTCTACTAAAAATACAAAAAAAAACTAGCTGGGCGAGGTGGCGGGCGCCTGTAGTCTCAGCTACTCGGGAGGCTGAGGCAGGAGAATGGCGTGAACCCGGGAGG
>NC_045448.1:69947362-69972631 GCF_002776525.5 Piliocolobus tephrosceles | reverse complement strand
AAAAAAAAAAAAAAAAAAAAAAAAAAAAAAAAAGTTTTTTCTTACTAGACATTCGGTAATGTCCCTACGGCAACAGTGAAATAAAGGTGTGGTAATTACCATGAATTTGAAATGGATTCAATATACAGAATCTTGTGACTTTCTCCAGTATTGCTTGCCAGCATGTGCAGGGGGATACTGCTTTAATTATAGTTAGCTTTAAAAAGTAGTCAAACAGGCCTGGTGCAGTGGCTCACACCTGTAATCCCAGCACTTTGGGAGGCCGAGGTGGACGGATCACCTGAGGTCAGGAGTTCAAGACCAGCCTGGCCAACATGGTGAAACCCTGTCTGTACTAAAAATAAGAAAAATTAGCCAGGCGTGGTGGTGCGCGCCTGTAATCCCAGCTACTCAGGAGACTGAGGCAGGAGAATTGCTTAAACCCGGGAGGCAGAGGTTGCAGTGAGCCAAGATTGCACCATTGCACTCACTCCAGCTTGGGCAACAAGAGCGAAACTCTGTTGCAAAAAAAAAAAAAAAAAAAAAAATATATATATATATATATTATATGTATATATATATATATATATATAAAGTAGTCAAAGAAATGTTTTCATTTCTTGCATTAGCCTGTTGAATAATGGTAAGTAGTAATCCTGTACTTTTCTTGAGGTCATTTATCAGGTTGCCTTAATTATTCAGAGCACAGTTAAGCCAGGAAAGAATAGATGCGTGATTTTATTCTTTGATTGATTGAGCCATCCAACAAAAGTGTATCTGCCATGTATACCTTTTAGTGCTTAGGATTCAAAAATAATAAGGTAGGCTGTTTTTGTAGAACTCAAATTCTAGTGGAAACTAGGTTGACAACATATCATAAATGTAATAGTACAACAGAATATACCATTGTGGTTTTATTTATTTATTATTTATTTATTTATTTTTGAGACAGAGTCTTGCTCTTTCGCCCAAGCTGGAGGGCAGTGGCACAATCTTGGCTCACTGCAAATTACCCTTCCTGGGTTCAGTTGATTATCCTGCCTCTTGAGTAGTTGGGATTACAGGCGTGCGCTACCACGCCCAGCTAATTTTTTTAGTAGAGACAGGGTTTCACCATGTTGGCCAGGCTGGTCTTGAACTCCTGACTTCAGGTGATCCACCTGCCTCGGCCTCTCAAAGTGCTGGGATTACAGGCGTGAGCCATGGTGCCCAGCCAGTTTGCTCTTAATTTAGACCTAATTCTGATAAACTTTGTTATCTGGGTTCTTAGCCAAATGAATTTTATATTTAGGAAATTAAGAGCATTACTAGTTAATAACTGGAGCTGTCCATTTTTTTTTTTTTTTTTTTTTTGAGACGGAGTCTCGCTCTGTCACCCAGGCTGGAGTGCAGTGGCCGGATCTCAGCTCACTGCAAGCTCCGCCTCCCGGGTTCACGCCATTCTCCTGCCTCAGCCTCCCGAGTAGCTGGGACTACAGGCGCCTGCCATCTCGCCCGGCTAGTTTTTTGTGTTTTTAGTAGAGACGGGGTTTCACCGTGTTAGCCAGGATGGTCTCGATCTCCTGACCTCATGATCCGCCCGTCTCGGCCTCCCAAAGTGCTGGGATTACAGGCTTGAGCCACCGCGCCCGGCCCATTTTTTTTTTTTAAGAAGCCCCAAGAAAAGATAGCTGATATGAAAAATAAATTAAGAACCAGCTACTTTTTTTGTTTGTTTGTTTTTTGAGAGGGAGTCTCGCTCTGTCACCCAGGCTGGAGTGCAGTGGTGTGATCTCAGCTCACTGCAACCTCCGCCTCCTGGGTTCAAGTGGTTATCCTGCCTCTGCCTCCGGAGTAGCCAGGACTACAGGCGCGTGCCACCATGCCTGGCCAATTTTTGTACTTTTAGTAGAGACGGGGTTTTCCCATGTTGGTCAGGCTAGTCTTGAACTCCTGACCTTAGGTGATCCGCCTGCCTTGGTCTCCCACAGTGCTGGGATTACAGGTGTGAGCCACTGCACTCGGCCTCCTAAGTCTTTTAATCACTATTTTGAATATGCCTGATCTTTAGTTTCAGTGATTGTATATTCCAAGAGAGCAGCATTGTAATAATTATATTTAAATATAGCTTATAGCATTATTTCTGCAGCATGATTTAATACTGAAATTTTTCTTTTCATATTCTTCAGAGCAACAAGATATGGATTTGGATATAGAATTTGATGTACACCTTGGAATAGCTCATACCCGTTGGGCAACACATGGAGAACCCAATCCTGTCAATAGCCACCCCCAGCGCTCTGATAAAAATAATGGTATGGAAAGATTTTTCGTGCTTTGGAATGATTGTGGAAGCCTAATAATGGGGGCAGAAAGAAGGCTCTTGGATTTTCATTATTTTAATTATTTTTCATTTGGAAAATTTCAAACATTCAGAAGTCGTAGCGAGTATACAGAGCTGAGAGTACTGGCTCATGCCTATAATCCCAGCACTTTGGGAGCCTGAGTTGGGAGGATTGCTTGAGTCCAGGAGTTCACAATCAGCCCTCGCAACATAGTGAGATACCGTCTCTACAAAAAATAAAAAAATAAGTTAGGCATGGTGGTGCATGCCTATAGTCCCAGCTACTTGAGAGACTGAGGTAGGAGGATTGTTTAAGCCCAGGAGGTAGAGGCTGCAGTGAGCCGTGGTTGTACATCACACCATTGCCCTCCAACCTGGACCACAGAATGAGACCCTTTCTGTCCACAATGCCTGGCTAATTTTTGTATATTTAGTAGAGACGGAGTTTCACTGTGTTGGCCAGGCTGGTCTTGAGCTCTGATCTCAAGTGATCCTCCTGTCTTGGCCTCCCAAAGTGCTGGGATTACAGGCGTGAGCCGCTGCTCCTGGCTGAGAACTTTTGTTACCGGTTTTGTCCTTAGGGCATATCTCTCTAGAAATGTATAACCAAATTACTGTGTTTTAGAGTTACTTGGAATAGTCTTTCTCCATGCAGTTGTGCTACTGGCTGGATACATGTTACTTTAATATGTTTTTAAAAAACTTTTTTTTGAATTATTATTATTTTTTGAGACTGAGTCTTGCTCTGTCGCCCAGGCTGGAGCGCAGTAGTGTGATATTGGCTCACTGCAACCTCCACCTCCCGAGCTCAAGCAATTCTCCTGACTCAGCCTCCCAAGTAGCTGGGACTACAGGCGTGTGCCACCACGCCAGGGTAATTTTTTATATTTTTAGTAGAGACGGGGTTTCACTGTGTTAGCCAGGATGGTCTTGATCTCCTGACCTTATGATCTGCCCACCTCAGCCTCCTAAAGTGCTGGGATTACAGGCATGTGTCACCACACCCGGGTAATTTTTTGTATTTTTAGTAGAGATGGGGTTTCATTGTGTTAGCCAGGATGGTCTCAATCTTCTGACCTTGTGAACAGCCCACCTCAGTCTCCTAAAGTGCTAGGATTACAGGCATGAGCCACTGCACCCGGCCTGTTTTTTATTTTTAAGGATTGGTATTATTTAAAAATAGATGTTATTTATGATTATTTAAAATATTTACATAATTCTGAAGTCACATCTTTAAAACAAGACATATTAAAAGAAGTCTACCCAGCACTTTGAGAGGCTGAAATGGAGGGATTGCTTGAGCCTGGGAGTTTGAGACCAGCATGAGCGACATAGTGAAACCCCGTGCCTACAGAAAATACAAAAATTAGCTTGATGGTGGCATGCACCTGTAGTCCAAGCTACTCGGGAGACTGAGGCAGGAGGATCACCTGAACCTGGGGGTTGAGGCTACAGTGAGCCATGATTGCGCCATTGCCGCCATTGCACTTCAGCCTGGGCAACAGGGTGAGACTGTCTCAACAAAACAAGTCTAGACTCTTCTGTTTCCTCTTATTCTCTGTGTAGATAACATTCACCAATTATTGAGTCTGTTCTTTCATTTAAAAATAAGGAAATACATACAGAATACATACAAAAGTATATATGCGTGTATTTATCCCTCCCCATTTTTTTCCTTTTATTTTAGAGACAGGGTCTCACTCTTCCACCCAGGCTGGGTACAGTGGTGGGATCATAGTTCACTGTAACCTCAAATTCTTGGGCACAAGTGATCTTCCTGCCTCAGCCTCCTGAGTAGCTAGGATCACTGGCTTGCACCACCACACCCAGTTAATTTATTTTATTTTTGTAGAGATAGGGGTCTTGCTTTGTTGCCCAGGCTGGTTACAAATTCCTTGACTCAAGTAATCTTCCCACCTCAGCCTCCCAAAGTGCTGAGATTACAGGCATGAGACACTGCACCTAGCGCTTTCTGATATTAAATTTAATTCAGAAGCTGCCTATTTAGGCTTCTTGTGCTTCAATAATTACTATTGAATATGATCATTTTGGTAGCAATAATTTAGACTTTTGACACTGACAGGGCCTGAAAGATTCCCAAAAACTTACATCTAGATTATGTTTTGAGAATTTGGCTTTAAGTTAAAGCCTTGAAATTAGCTATGAATCTCTGTTCTAGAATTAAGTTGTTTTTTTTTTTTTTTGAAACGGAGTCTTGCTCTGTTGCCCAGGCTAGAGTGCAATGGCGTGCTTTCCGCTCACTGCAACCTCTGCCTTCCGGTTTCAAGCAATTCTTCTGCCTCAAGCCTCCTAAGTAGCTAGGTACAGGTGCCTGACACTACATCTGACAATTTTTTGTATTTTTAGTAGAGGCAAGATTTCACCACATTGGCTAGGCTGGTCTCGAACTCCTGAGCTCAGGTGATCCGTCTATCTCAGCCCCCCAGAATGTTGGGATTACAGGCGTGAGCCACCACACCCAGCAAGTTTTTTTATAAATTTATTTTAGTACTTGCTGTCATCTTCTCTCAAAAATCTAGTGAAAATGTTTATTATTTGGTTTCTAATTACTGTCAGCCAAAATGTCAGATCTTTACATATATTAAGAACATTGTGAGGGGCCGGGTGTGGTGACTCATGCCTGTAATCCTAGCACTTTAGGAGGCCAAAGCAGGTGGATCACGTGAAGTTAGGAGTTCGAGACCAGCCTGGCCAACATGGCAAAACCCCGTCTCTATTAAAAATACGAAAATTAGCTAGGCATGGTGGCATGCACTGGTAATCCCAGCTACTTGAGAGGCTGAGCCAGGAGAATTGTTTGAACCCGAGAGGTAGAGGTTACAGTGAGTCGAGATCTTGCCACTTCACTCCAGTCTGGGCGACAGAGCAAGACTTTGTCTCAAAAAAGAAAAAAGAACATTTTGGCCTGGCATAGTGGCTCATGCGTATATTCTCAAGACACTGGAAGGATGAAGTGAGAGGGTTGCTTCAGCTCAGGAGACCAGCCTGGGCACTGTAGTGAGACTCTACAGAAAAATAAAACAATTAGTTGAGTGTGGTATAAGCAGCTGTAATCCCAGCTGCTTGGAAGGCTGATGTGGAAGAATCACCTGAGCCCAGGATCCTGGTCAAGGCTGCAGTGAGTCTTGATTGAGCCACTGCACTCCAGCTTGGTGACAGAGCAACGTCGTGTCTCCAAAAAAAAAAAGAATATTTTGATAATTTAATATAAAATTTAATTTAGCAGTAATTTTTCTCCTAACTGAAATGAACTCTGAATAATAAATCCAGGATTGGCAGGATTTTTTTTGGTTCTCTGTTGCCCAGGCTGGAGTGCAGCGGTGCGATCTCGGCTCACTGCAACCTCTGCCTGCCAGATTCAAGCGATTCTCCTGCCTCAGCCTCCCAAGTTGCTGGGTTTACAGGCACATGCCACCACGCCTGGCTAAGTTTTTGTATTTTTAGTAGAGACAGGGTTTTACCATGTTGAACAGGATGGTCTCAAACTCCTGACCTCAGGTGATCTGCCCACTTCGGCCTCTGAAAGTGCTGGATTACAGGCGTGAGGCACCGCGCTCAGCCAGATTGGTAGTTTTTATGTACCATCAGTGGCTACAAATAGTGATATTGTCAACTCTTGATTATCTGTTCTTACAGTTTTCAAAGTTAGTTTAAAAAGAAGAAAATTATCCCAATATCATATCTATCTTCTCTTGGAATGATATGTTAGCATTTATTTCTCTGACATTCTATGACTTACCTGGATCTCAAACAAGTTAACTATAGAACTGATTGGTTTTTCTTAGCAAATTCCTTAGCTCTAGTTCTTAAACTTATTTAGTGTAAATCAGATTATTGTTTTAGTTTGAAAGGCCTTCTCTTTAAACTTATACTCAAGAATGAATGAACAGAGAAATAAGAATAGTATTTAGTTCAGCTCTCTCATTTTGGAAATGAGGCAACAGACCCAATAAACTTGCTCCTTTCATGGTAACATTTTGTTACTAGCTTAGCCACAACTGCAATTGTTATCTCTAGACTTCCTGTTTATTTTCCCACTGTACCCACCTCCCTTGCACTGTGTACTTTGGCTATGCCACATAAACAATGCTGCTGATCTATGTGATGATAATCTGATAATGAGAAGTAGATGTAATTATGTTATAAATAACAAATAGTATATCATGTTACAAATTTTTGACTTGAAAAAAATCCAGTTACAGTAATAGATATTTTAGATTTCTCAGACTTCTAACTTTTCTGTCATCAACACTTGCTCTTTTAGAATTTATTGTTATTCACAATGGAATCATCACCAACTACAAAGACTTGAAAAAGTTTTTGGTAAGTAAGGTGACCTCAAAAGACACCAGTCTTTGAGAATACTTCTAACGAGAGCAGTGGGGTTGGTTGTTGGGATGTGCAACACCATGTAGGTGTCATCAAGTAATTCCTTGGACAATTCCAAGGGCATGGTGGTTTATTGAACTTTTCTTTGCTAAGAGTGGAACAATTCTGTTTTTTGATATGAAAAGGAAATGATTAGTATTTGACTGTAATATACATGACAAAAGGCTCAAATAAGATTGGAATTTTGTGGAGACATTTTTTACGTTATGAGAGATTCTGTCATGTTTTAAAATTCCTAGGACATATTAATACAAGAAGAATCAATACAAATTAAATGAAAGTTCTGTGTCCTAAATAGCTATATACTGTATTGTTGGGGTCATAATGTTGACCTGCATGAGCGCTTTCTTAGGGCTGTTCAATTGAACTTTCTCCAGTGATGGAAGACGTAGTGTATCTGGGCTATTTAGTATGGTAACCACTGTCCATATGTGGTTGTTCAGCTAGTATGACTGAGGAACTGAATTTTAAATTTTATTTAATTTTTTTTTTTTTTTTGAGACAGAGTCTCGCTCTGTCGCCCGGGCTGGAGTGCAGTGGCCCGATCTCAGCTCACTACAAGCTCCGCCTCCCGGGTTTACGCCATTCTCCTGCCTCAGCCTCCCGAGTAGCTGGGACTACAGGCGCCTGCCACCTCGCCCGGCTAGTTTTTTGTATTTTTTAGTAGAGACGGGGTTTCACCATGTTAGCCAGGATGGTCTCGATCTCCTGACCTCGTGATCCGCCCGTCTCGGCCTCCCAAAGTGCTGGGATTACAGGCTTGAGCCACCGCGCCCGGCTATTTAATTTTAATTAAATTGAAATAGCCACATACAGCTAATGGCTATTTATTGGACAGTAAGTTAAGTGTATGTTCAGTTACACAGAGTACAACACTGTTTTGAAGTCACTCTAATCAGATGGTGACTTTAATTTTGTATAATGGGATATGGTGTTCAAAGAATATTAGAAATTAGTGAAATATTTGAGGGGACAATTCTGTAGAAAAGGTTTTTATGTCATGAATATTTCTTTAATTGTATCTTTTTTTCTTTCTACTTACAGGAAAGCAAAGGCTATGACTTCGAATCTGAAACAGATACAGAGACAATTGCCAAGCTCGTTAAGTATATGTATGACAATCAGGAAAGTCAAGATACCAGCTTTACTACTTTGGTGGAGAGAGTTATCCAACAATTGGTATTAAGCCACACTTTAAAAGATAATTATGCCAACATTAATCATGAGAAACTTTCTGGAAATTAAGTTTGTTAAGCAGGAGCTGTGCTATTTTTTTTTTTTTTGTCTTTTATTTCTCATATAACTATTCAGGTTAAATAATTTTGAGAGTGATTGATTTATTGATTCCCCCCTACCCTCCACTTGAAATTCTACTTACTTCATTCTGGTTTAATGTCATGAGAATGAAAAATAATCCCAAATCAAAGTGTGTCTAACAATTATGCATATATATACACATCCATACACACCACACGTGGACATGTACACCGTACACACAATGGAGGATTAGTTATTCCCTTGCTTCTTGCTCATCGAATGTTCTTCTCAACCAATAACTTAGCACAGTGGTAGCTTCACAGCTGCCACAGTTTATATTCTGGGAAAATGCCTGCTTGTCTCTGAGCCAACAAAGTCAACTACTTATTTTTCCTTCTGGGGACTTTTCCTTGGCCCTGAAGGAAGGCTTTTCTATAGATACAAAAGCATTTTCAAGCCCACGAGAAAAGCAGTCTTCTTTTTGATTATATCCAACATTCTTAATTAAAGATTAAAGACATCAAAGATCTACAAATGTCCAAATCCATAGAGATACCTACATCTCCCTTCCTCACTCATAACTCTAGCTTTCCCACTTAAAAGTCCTTAACTCCCCAACTAAGGTCCAACCCTCACTTCCCTCCCACCTACACCCAAATCTTATATCTGTAGCAAAAAGAGGAAGCAGGAAAATGGAGAACGTAGAGGCCTATTCCTTCTCTTTACCCAAGGCAGAGTAGAGTAATGTGCCTTCCCAGCCTTTTCTTGTTTCTAATAGGCTTTGCCTTTTATTCATCGTATAATCCAGTTTGTGTTCCAGGGTGGTTCTTCCCTCTCCTACTTCATGTTCCTCTTTTATCTGTTCTTGATTCCTGTAAGCCCTGTCCCTGAGGATTCAGGTTGATGGAGTTGTGTGGTGTGCATGTTAATAATTGTATATATTTATATCTCTAATATCAAGGTCAGAAAGAGTGGAAGTTAACAGTGGTGTACAATTACTAGGGCAGAGAATACGTTTTGGATTTTGATCTTGGGATCTTTTCTAATTCTGTCTTTCCTCTGATAATCCATAGTATTATGACGACATAGATAGATAAATGATGGAGATAGGATATATCGGTTGAGAAGGTTCATAACCTGTACAAAATACTACTTTTTAAATGATCTATTTTTGGAGTTGTTATCAATTGAGCATATTTTGAGTGTAGGCTTGGTTAAAAAAGTGAATCTTGGTGTGGTGGCTCATGCTTGTAATCCCAGCACTTTGGGAGGCTGAGGCGGGTGGATGATGAGGTCAGGAGATTGAGATCATCCTGGCCCAACATGGTGAAACCCTGTCTCTACTAAAAATACAAAAATTAGCTGGTTGTGGTGGCGCGTGCCTGTAATCCCAGCTACTCGGGAGACTGAGGCAGGAGAATCACTTGAACCAGGGAGTCGGGGATTGCAGTGAGCCAAAATCGTGCCACTGCACTCCAGCCTGGTGACAGAGTGAGACTCCATCTCAAAAAAAAAAAAAAAAAAAAAAAAACGTGGGTCTTGGATACACCGAAGCTTAGGAGTGTTTAAACTTTAGACTTATTTATAAACTGATATAAAAGAGCATTTGTGTGAACAAAAAATTTCTGTGCTAAAGCCAGTATGTTCTAGGCATTTCTGACTTGATAATTGATTATAGTAAATATTGCTAATGCATTTTTTTCCCTCCATAGGAAGGTGCTTTTGCACTCGTATTTAAAAGTGTTCATTTTCCTGGGCAAGCAGTTGGCACAAGGTACATACACCTCTAACAATGACTAATGTATTTCAACGTATTTGAGTTACATGTTTATTCTTCGTAGACTATACATGACCCTTTATTATAAAGGCTCTGCCCTTTATTAGATATGTTCATGTGAGCATATTTTCACGTGCTCCTTCTTGTCTGTTGTTTTACCACTCTTCCATTTAACAGAATCCCTTAACAGGCCGGGCGCTGTGGCTCAGACATGTAATCCTAGCATTATGGGAGGTCGAGGCAGGTGGATCATCTGAGGTCAGGAGTTTGAGACCAGCCAGGCCAACATGGCAAAACTCTGTCTTTACTAAGAGTACAAAAATTAGCTGGGTGTGGTAGCACATGCCTGTAATCCCAGCTACTTGGGAGGCTGAGGCAGGAGAATCACTTGAACCCAGGAGGCAAGAGGTTTCAGTGAGCCAACATCATGCCATTGCACTCCAGTGTGGCCTACAGAGCGAGACTGTCTGAAAAAAGAAAAGAAAAAAGAAAAAATACATTTTGGCATTTAATTGGCCTTTTGTCTTTGTTGGGCGCACCAAGGTTACTTTGTGAATTTGGATATTGAATATTATCTAATAAAGTTAAAATATTAGCTTTCTCTGTATTTTTTGAAACATGTATTCTAGACAGATTCCTAGATAATTGTACCATCATTACTTCTTAATAGGATATTTAGGCCTGATCCTGAAGTCCTAAGTGAGGTGCCCTAAGATATGGTAAGAGAGAGATATTTTTAATCTGAAAACAGGGTGACTAAGGAGAAGGTGCTACATGTTCATATATTGGCATTCTGTGCACAATTGAAAGGAATGTTCCATTTAACATTACAAAGGAAAAAAATTAAAATACCTTGTTACAGAACAGGTGTTGGCAAACTCTTTTGGAGTAGACCAGATAGTAACTATTTTAGGCTTTCTGGACCATGTAGCCTCTGTAGCAACTACTCAACTTTGCAGTTGTAGTGTGAAAGCAGCTACAGAAAATAAGTAAAAGAATGGGCATGGTTATGTTCCAAAATAACTGTATTTAGTACAATTTTTATTTGTCAATTAAAAAAAGAAATAATTTAAAAAATTAAAAGAAAAAAAAAACACCTGTATTAGGCTGGGCATGGTGACTCATGCCTGTAATTCCAGCACTTTGGGAGGCTGAGGTGGGTGGATTGCTTGACCCCAGGAGTTCCAGACCAGCCTGGGCAACATGACAAAACCCCGTCTCTACAAAAAATAAAAAATTTAGCTGGGTGTGGTGGTGCATGTCTATAGTCCCAGCTACTCCAGAGGCTGAGGCAAGGGAATCACTTGAGGCCAGGAGGTCAAGGCTGCAGTGAGCTGTGGTTGTGCCGTTGCACTCTAGCCTGGGAGACAGAGCAAGGCCGTTCTCAACAAACAAACAAACAAAACACGCTTTATTTATAAAAATAAATAACCCTGCGACTGCAGGTCAGTTTGCTGACCCCTGATGCAGATTTTTTTTTTTTTTTTTTTCTTGGATATAGGATCTTGTTCTGTCACCCAGGCTGGAGTGCAGTGGTGTGATCTTGGCTCACTGCAGTCTCCACCTCCCGGGCTCAAGCAGTCCTCCTTACTCAGCCTCCCGAGTAGCTGAGACTATAGGCATGTGCCATCACACTTGGCTAATTTGGAGATGGGGTTTTACCATGTTTCCCAGAGTGGTCTTGAACTCTTGGGACTCAAGTGATCTGCCTGCCTAGGCCTCCTGAAATGCTGGGATTACAGGTGTGAGCCATTGCACCTGGCCCAATACAGAATTTTTTTTAAAAATTATTTTTATCTGGTTCTTTCTTATATCTGAAGTTGAGCTTTGGGGGAGAATTTAAACATTTGAAGAGTATTGGCCATTAAATTTTATATCATTAGTCCATTATTTATAAAAATGATTTAATTCTGACTGTTCTTGCAATTTACAGGCGAGGTAGCCCTCTGTTGATTGGTGTACGGAGTGAACATAAACTTTCTACTGATCACATTCCTATACTCTACAGAACAGGTAAAATTACCTCTACAAATGGAGTGCAGTAGATATGAAGAATTATTTTCCTTAAGTTGGAATAAATGCCCCTTTGGTCAGATGCTATGTATATATAGTTCTGTCTAGACATGAAAAAGATTTGGTTTCGTGAGTTCTCTGATGATTAGAATTTTTTTTCTGTTGTGTATCCTTAGCTAGGACTCAGATTGGATCAAAATTCACACGGTGGGGATCACAGGGAGAAAGAGGTGGGAAATGCATTCTGCATGGATGGGGAGGATCTTATCCTCTTTTGTTTATTCTTTACTAATTCTTTTGTTCTTCGAGTGAATGAATGTGCTGGGCCTCTAAAAATGTGCTTATTTTATGGGGAAGCATATTTTGACATTTTTCTAATTTGCAGAGTATATTTTGCGTGTCTGCTTTTGGCATTTAGAAAGTGCTTTTAATAATTTCATTAAAATTTCTGAAATTTGAGAAAATAGTTGAAATTGTAAATTATTTTTTCCTTTGTTTTAAAATCATGTGGGATATATGCTTAGATTAGGAAAAGAGCATTGTGTGCTAGGTTATTATAGATTAACTAAGTGGTAGTTATTTGAATCATTTAGCCTAACTTTTAACTGAAATATGTTTAAATCGTCTTTATTTTATGCATGACGTATTACTGTTGGATTTACATTTGCTATCTTGATTGGCTTTATTTGAATTTGTAGTGATTGTTCTTTTATTGTTTATGTATAAAGTGTATTTTTTGTTTTTCTTATTTATTTACTTTGATGTAACTTTCCATATTACTTTTTAAATAGTGTGGCGGGAGGAGACAGGGTCTTGTTCTGTTGCCCAGACTGGAGTGCAGTGCAGTGGTGTGGTCATACCTCACTGCAATTTCAAACTCTTGGGCTCAGGCGATCCTCCTGCCTCTCAAATAGCTAGGACTACAAGTGTGTGCCATCACGCCTAGCTAATTCTTTTTTTTTTTTTTTTTGAAATGGAGTCTCGCTCTGTCGCCCAGGCTGGAGTGCAGTGGCATGATCTCGGCTCACTGCAAGCTCTGCCTCCTGGGTTCACCATTCTCCTGCCTCAGCCTCCTGAGTAGCTGGGAGTACAGGTGCCCACCACCACGCCTGGCTACTTTTTTTTTGTATTTTTAGTAGAGACAGGGTTTCACCATATTAGCCAGGATGATCTCAATCTCCTGACCTCGTGATCCGCCCACCTTAGCCTCCCAAAGTGCTGGGATTGCAAGCGTGAGTCACCGCGTCCTGCTAACACCCAGCTAATTCTAATTTTTAGACAGGGTTTTGCTCTCTCAGCTAGGCTGGAGTGCAATGGCTTAGTCATGGCTCACTGCAGCCTTGGCTGCCTGGACTCAAGTAATTCTTCCCCCTCAGCCTCTTAAGTAGGTGAGACCACAGGCATGTGCCACCACCCCCAGCCAATTTTTTTATTTGTAAAGAGGAAGTCTCGCTCTGTTGGCCAGGCTGGTCTCAAACTCCTGGGCTCAAGGGGTCCTCCCACCTCAACCTCCCAAATTACAGAGATTACAGAAATGAGCCATTGTGCCTGGCTCCCAGCTAACTATAAATTTTTTGTACAATTGGAGTCTTGCTATATTGCCCAGGCTGGTTTTGAACTCCTGGAGTCAAGTGATCCACCCGCCTCAGCTTCCCAAAGTGCTGAGATCACAGGTGCCTAGAGAGCCTGTGCTGAGAGCCACTGTGCCCAGCCCAGAGGTGTTCTTTTCATTTAAACAGACATTGGTATCTCAAATTTTTGACCTTATTTATTTAGTTTTTGAAACAGTCTTGCTCTGTTGCCCCGGCTGGAGTGCAGTGGCGTGATCTTGGCTCACTGCAACCTCTGCCTCCCGGGTGCACGTGATTCTTATGCCTCAGCCTGCAGAGTAGCTGGGACTACCGGTGCACACCACCATGCTCAGCTACCTTTTGTATTTTTAGTAGAGACAGGTTTCGTCATTTTTGTCAGGCTGGTCTCGAACTCCTGACCTCAGGTGATCCGCCCACCTTGGCCTCTCAAAGTGTTGGAATTACAGGCTTGAGCCGCTGCGCCCAGCCTCAAATTTTTAAACATATTTTAATTAAATATACTTTGTTATTTGAAGAATAAAATTATCAGTATTTGGAGAAAAAACAGTGAAACTCAAGCCTCTTAGGACATTTTATAAGCAAAGGTAGTTTTTTTTTTTTTTTTTTTTTTTTTGAGACAGGGTCTCGCTCTGTCACCCAGGCTGGAGTGCAGTGGTGTGATCTCGGCTCACTGCAACCTGGGCCTCCCGGGTTTGAGCGATTTTCCTGCCTCAGCCTCCTGAGTAGCTGGGATTACAGGCATGTGCCACCACACCCGGCACATTTTTCTATTCTTAGTAGAGACGGGGTTTCACCATATTGGTTAGGCTGGTCTTGAACTCCTGACCTCATGATCCTCCCGCCTCGGCCTCCCAAAGTGCTGGGATTACAGGCGTGAGCCACCACACCTGGCCACATTTATTTTTTTAAAATGCTGAACTCTCCTTTTATGTGTTTTTAAATTCACTTTTTTGTTTTTGTTTTTGAGACGAAGTCTTGCTCTGTCACCCAGGCTGGAATACAATGGCACGATCTCACCTCACTGCAACCTCTACCTCCTAGGTTCAAGCAATTCTCCCACCTCAGACTCTGGAATAGCTGGGACTACAGGCACGCTCCACCACTCTCGGCTCATTTTTTGTGTTTTTAGTGGAGACGAGGTTTCACTATGTTGGGCCGGCTGATCTTGAACTCCTGACCCCAAATGATCTGCCCGCCTCGGCCTCTATTTTTTAACATACAGTAATATTTACTCTTTTTCATGTAGTTTCACGAGTTTTGTGAGATGTGAAGTTGCATAACTACCAACACAATCAAGATACAGAACAATATCATCACTCAATAAGTTCCCTCAACTTTCCCTCTGTCATCAACCCTTGTCTCATTCCCAGCCCCCGGCAAACACTAATATGTTGTTTTTCTATAATGTTACTTTTTCTTGGATGTCATCTTATACTTATTTTTCAAAGTTTGGCATCTTTGCTGTTAAATATGAATGGGAAAAGTTAGTTTGTTTTCATCACTAAAACATAAAGCAATCACAGATGGTGGAAAACTTTGAATGTGCTTTTTTTGACTTTTATTATTTTTAATAGATATATAATTATATATTTGGTGTATATTTCAGTACATGTGTACAATGTATAATGATCAACTCAGGATAATTAGCACATTTGAATGTACATTTCTAGTAATTATCATCAAGTCTGTCTTTATATGTGCATTTTAAGAGGATAGGTAAAATAGCAGTTTTTATAAGTATGCTTATAATATTCTCTGGCTATTGTGTCCATAGTTCTGTTATGTCCTGGCCTTAGAGAAAGGTGCATTTTTGTCTCTAGGACGTTTATGTAGTCTTCAACTAATAGATTTTTTTCCTATATTAGGCCAGTTTATAAAACTTTAGTATTCCAGTCTTGATGAAAAAAATTAATGTCTTGACAAATTAAGTAGAGATGTCATAAATCTGAAATACAAGAATTAAAAGGATATTAGCTTTGCAAAAAGACCTTACTTTATCCTGACTTAAAGGAAGTATAAGAAAACCCAAGTTAAAGAAAGGAGAGTTTCTTGGTTTATAAATTTTGTCCCTAACAGTGGGTGCCACATATGATATACCATGATTAGAGAGTGATACGCATCTGTTTTGTTTTAAAATCAGAGTTAGTGTAGACTGCAACTTGATTTGTTATGCTGACTTGCTGCTAAAATCTAGTGAGGTTTTGTTAGGACGTAATAAAATTAATTTGCCACTAGCCTTCATTTTCCTTTTCTTTCTTTCTTTTTTTTTTTTTTGAGAGAGTTTTTACTCTCTAGCTCAGGCTAGAATGCAATGGTGTGTGATCTTGGCTCACTGCAGCCTCCGATTCCTGGGTTCAAGTGATTCTCCTGCCTCAGCCTCCCAAGTACCTGGGATTATAGGTGCCTGCCACCACGTCTGGCTAATTTTTGTATTTTTAGTAGAGACGGAGTTTCACTATGTTGGCCAGGCTGGTCTTGAACTCCTGACCTCAAGTGATCCTCCTGCCTCGGCCTTCCAAAGTGCTAGGATTACAGGCATGAGCCACTGTGTTCATTTTATTTTTCATTGCACAATTTTGATATTTTAAATGTAATTTTGTGATAATTATAGGTACACAAACTTAGGTGTTAAGATCATCAGGTTTTGTATAAAGTTAAAATTAATTTATACACACTTTTGATTAAAAAAAGCCAGTTAATATTAAGGAATTACTTGCCTTTTACCTGGAAAAGAAATATTATATGAAAAAAACATATAATGTAGCACTTTTACCTGCCACGCACTCTTTGATAGTTGCTACTTCACTGTACACTTTTTGTCTGTTCTTACTGGCTTATTGCATGGAAATGAGATGATCTACTTGGCTTTTTAAATTTGCTGAAATTGTTTTGTGTTGCTATGATTTTTTTCTTGATTTTGTAGAAAATTATGCATATTTCTACATTGTACGTGATTTTCTACATGTTTGCAAATTCATGTTAACTATATGCTTTAGGCAAAGACAAGAAAGGAAGCTGCAATCTCTCTCGTGTGGACAGCACAACCTGCCTTTTCCCAGTGGAAGAAAAAGCAGTGGAGTATTACTTTGCTTCTGATGCAAGGTGAGCTTAGTTGATTCAAAGACATTTTTAGTAAAACTTCTCATTCTACAGAAAACCAAGAAGTTATTGTGTATCAGTCTAATTGTGCTCTATGAGAGAACTTTTTTAATTAAAGAAATATGGGTGACCATTTTGGAGACGGGGCTATAAGGACACTTTTTCTGTCATTTCAAAGAGTGTAGGTCAGTTTACCAAGAACACATATATTCCTTGAGACTTTTTCCAGTGTATTTATTTTAGAACTCTTACATTTTTTTCCTTCTTATTTCAGGAGCCTTATCTAGGTTTTGAAGGGAGGAGATTCTAGATTGAAGAGTAAAATGACTTAGTTAGTATCCCAATTGTTATAGCATAGTTGCTAAACTATTGTAGTTTTAGTGTAATGTAGATACTTATATTTTACATTTGGAATTAATTTGCAGCATAATCACTTTTATAAAGGGATAGTAGTAGACTAAGACATTCTGAGAGAAAATGCGGGGGGATGTTTAAATGCATTTATAAATGAAATAGTAATGAAGATAAAATAAAATCACCCAAATTGCAAACAAGTCATTCACTATACCTGAAAATAACAGAATATAATAAAAATGAGAAAATAATGCCATTTAGGACATCAGGGAATGTATTATCTCAGTGGGAAAACAAGCTTTACTCTTTAATATTTTTACAGATGTGTAAGGTGTGTAGTCAGGGCTAAGATGTGTAAGATTACACAGTTGACAGTTATGGCTTAAATACACTGGAATTACAGAAACATATCAGCCTTTTCTCATTCATATGTACATTCATATTGAACACTCTGAGTGAAGCCATATGCTAGCCTCAGGAGATAATGGTGAGCAAAAATAAAAATATTACTTGTCCTTAGGAGCTCTTCCTTAGTGAGGAGGCAAATTTTAAACAATGATCACACAAGTGTAGAATTCCACCTGTGACAAGAGCTGCAGAATGCTAGTAACAGGGTGATTTATCCTTGGTGGGTAAATTTCTTTAAGGAAATGACGTTTGAACCGAGAGTTAAGGAGAGATTAGGAGTTAATTAGGTTAAGAGGTAGAAGGAGGAACATTCATTTTTTGCAAATGGCTCAGCCTGTGAGAGTTTAGGATGGCTATGAGTGTGGCTGGAAATAGAGAGAGTGAGAGGAAGCTTGGTGGAAGATGAAGCTGGAGAAGGAGGTATAGGGGTTACGGTAAGGCACTTTGTTGTCTTTTATTTTTTTTTGAGACAGAGTCTCGCTCTGTCGCCCAGGCTGGAGTGCAGTGGCCAGATCTCAGCTCACTGCAAGCTCCGCCTCCCGGATTTACGCCATTCTCCTGCCTCAGCCTTCCGAGTAGCTGGGACTACAGGCACCTGCCACCTCGCCCGGCTAGTTTTTTGTATTTTTTAGTAGAGGCGGGGTTTCACCGTGTTAGCCAGGATGGTCTCGATCTCCTGACCTCATGATCCGCCTGTCTTGGCCACTTTGTTGTCTTTCTAAGAGCCAAAGGGAAGCTGTCAGATGGTTTGTTGAGTGAAGGAGAAATCTTCATTAGAGTTGTTGCCTTTGATATCAGTTTTGGCAGAAATGGAGAATGGATGGAGAGAGATCAGAGACAAAGTGGGTGGACTAATTGGGAGATTGCTGCAGTAGTCCAGCCAAGGAACTGATGGGAGCTTGAATTTGTCTGGTGGTGGATATAGAAGCTTTGAGAGTATTTGGAAGTTAAAATTTCAGGACTTGGTAATGGATAGAATGAGGAGGAAACAACCATGATTTCTGATCTAATCTATTTGGTTTAGGTTGCTATGCAGAGATCCTTTTATTTTTTGTCCACAATGACCACCTTCCCCATACTTTCCTGTAGGGGATGGCATTAGTAACCAGAAAATTCTCCGAGATACTGCAGAGTGATAGAGTTTATATTGAAATTTGGTTCTTGTATCCAAATGATAGTTTCATTTATAGTAATGATCCTTAGTTATTGATTGTAATATTTCCTTGAAAATGTTATAGTGCTGTCATAGAACACACCAATCGCGTCATCTTTCTAGAAGATGATGATGTTGCAGCAGTAGTGGATGGACGTCTTTCTATCCATCGAATTAAACGAACTGCAGGAGATCACCCCGGACGAGCTGTGCAAACACTCCAGATGGAACTCCAGCAGATCATGAAGGGTAAAAGTTTTTGTCATGTTATAGCTTGCTGTCATTAATGGAAAGAATATATTCTACTACTTTTCCTAGCATATTGATTCTAATAATGAATGGCGAGTGGAATCTTCCACATGATTAGTCAAAGGACAACCCTAGGAAAAGGGATGATTCTTTAGAGAAATTATCTGCTGTTTTTACAGTCATCTTCAAACTAATTAATGATTTGTTTCTAACATATGAAAAAGAGATTAACAACACTTGATAAAGATACTTTATAAACATAAATATAGTTCATGTTATGTTCCTTTTTATTCTCTTTGTGCTTTAGTTTTCTTATCTATAACATGAGGATAGTAGAGCCTACCTCATTAAGGTTGTTTTGAGGATTAAGAAGCTACTATATGGCTGGATGCAGTGGCTAACACCTATAATCTTAGCACTTTGGGAGGCCGAGGCGGGCGGATCACCTGAGATGGGGAGTTCGAGACCAGTCTGGCCTTGCCAACGTGGAGAAACCCCAACTCTACTAAAAAATACGAAATTAGCCGGGTGTGGTGGCGCATGCCTGTAATCCCAGCTACTCGGGAGGCTGAGGCAGGAGAATGGCTGAAACCCCAGAGGTGGAGGTTTCGGTGAGCCGAGATTGCGCTATTGTGCTCCAACCTGGGCAACAAGGGTGAAACTCTGTCTCAAAAAAAAAGCTACTATATATAAAGTCCTTAAAATAGTGTCTGACACACTTAGTTGTATGTAATATTTGCTTCTGTTAAGTATTATAATTATTATGATTTGGATTATTTTACTGATGGGATTATGGTAGGAATAGAAACTAACATTGGCCAGGCACACTGGCTCATGCCTGTAATCTCAACTCTTAGGGAGGCCAAGGTAGGAGATCACTTGAGCTCAGGAGTTTAAGACCAGCCTGGGCAACATAGTGAGACCCTGTCTCTACTAAACATTAAAAAAAAAAAAAGGTCGGGTGCAGTGGCTGATACCTGTAATCCTAGTACTTTGGGAGGCCGAAGCAGGCAGATTGCCTGAGCTCAGGATTTCAAGACTAGCCTCGGCAACATAGCAAAACCCTGTTTCAACTAAAAATACAAAAAAGTTATGGTCGTGGTGACACGTACCTGTAGTCCCAGCAACTAGGGAGTCTGAGGTGGGAGAATCGCTTGAACCTGAGAGGCAGAGGTTGCAGTTAGGTGAGATTGCGCCTCTGCATTCCAGCCTGGGCGACAGAGCGAGACTCTGTCTCAAACAAAACAAAACAAAACCATGAGCTGGGCATGGTAATGTGTGCCTTTAGTCCCAGCTACTAAGGTGGCTAAGGTGTGAGGATTACTTGAGCCTGGGAGATTGAGGCTACAGTGAGTGGTGATCTTGCCACTTCACTTCAGTCTGGGTGACAGAGTGAGACCCTGTCTCAAAAAAAAAGTAAAAATAAGAAATAACATTTATTGCATGACTCTACATATATGTCACATTTCTTGCTTTATTAATCCATACTGCAATCCATACTGTGAAGTAACTGGTCTCTTATTTTATGGATTAATAATTTCCCCAGCTTAGATAGTAAAGGATAGAACCGCAGTTTGAATGTAGGTCACACTCCAAAACTTAAAACTTGTCTCATTTGACCTGATGCGGTGGCTCACGCCTGTAATCGCAGCACTTTGGGAGGCCGAGGTGGGCAGATCATGAGGTCAGGAGTTCAAGACCAGCCTGGTCAGTATGGTGAAACCCTGTCTCTACTAAAAATACAAAAAATCAGCCTGGCGTTAATGGCGTGTGCCTGTAGTCCCAGTTACTCAGGAGGCTGAGGCAGAGGAATCGCTTGAATCCAGGAAGCAGAGATTGCAGTGAGCCTAGATTGTGCCATTCCACTTCAGCCTGGGCGACAGAGCGAGACTTCATCTCAAAAAAAAAGGCTCGTCTCTTTCACTTGTTTTGTTTTAACTGCACATTTCAAGTATGAAGTTAATTAAAAGTGACTTGTACTCTTATTTTTTTCCACATAGAGTAAAATATATTCACCCAATCTTTTAGGCAGTCATGTATAAATAACTTTCTCTATTGCATGACCTTTTGTTATATTTTATTTACCAAGATTTTATTAAAGGTGGGGGACTTTTAGTTGTTTACAAATTCTTTTCTTATTCTTTGATTTGTTTTTGTTCTAATTATGTGGTTTCTCTTACTGTAGGCAACTTCAGTTCATTTATGCAGAAGGAAATATTTGAGCAGCCAGAGTCTGTTGTGAACACAATGAGAGGAAGAGTCAACTTTGATGACTATACTGGTAGTTACATATGAATTATTTTATTATTTCAGTGTCTCTTGTAGGAGGTGCCATTAACAACCTGAAAGTTCATTGCCGTTAATAGCCTTGTAGAACAGCTACAGCTGTCAGCCGTCAGTGGAGCCCAGCCATCTTGGAAAAAGTTCTTTAGTGTATTATTCTACCTATATGAGATATCTAGAATAGTCAGATTCACAGAAACAGAAAGTAGATTAATGGTTACCAGGGGCTGTGGGAGGGGAAATGGGGAGTTATTATTTAAAGGGTACAGAGTTTCAGTTGTGGGATGATGAAATTACAGAGATGGATTTTAGTGATGGTTGCACAATAATGTGAATGTGCTTAATGCCACTGAATTGTACATTTAAAAATAGTTAAAATGGTAAATTTTATGTATAGATCACCCATTGTGTATCAGGGACTGTCCTAGGTACTGTGAATTCTAAGAAGAATGAGATCTGGTCCCGTTGCTGGGCAGCTTACGTGTATCTGCCTAGCCTAGGTTTCCTTTCTGAGTGTACAAGTAAGTAAAAGTGTGAACTTCCCCAGAGGTCTTTCAGGTATTTGCCTGATGCCTTTGGATATCCTGTACCCTCCTGCATTTTTAAGGTAAAAGTGAGAGTACAACACTTTTTTTTTTTTAAGGATGGAGTTTCGCTATTGTTGCCCAGGCTGGAGTGCAGTGGTGCCATCTCGGCTCACCACAGTTGTCGCCTCCCGGGTTCAAGCGATTCTTCTGCCCTAGCTTCCCGAGTAGCAGGGATTACAGACATCTACCACCAGAGGAATTGTATCTGCCTCTGTAGACAGAGAGGATTGTTGAAGATGGTTGAGCTGGAGGAACTGGGAGAACAGCAGTAAATTCTTTTATGGTGCTTATGGAAATGAGGCCAGGGAAAAGATTTATAAGGGAAGAAAATGAGAAAATGAGACAAACTTTGGGAAGTTCACAGTTTTAAAAAGTACTTTTGGCTGGGTGCAGTGGCTCATACCTGTATTCCCAGCACTTTGGGCACCCAAAGTGGGAGGATTGCTTGAGCTCAGGAGTTCTAGACCAGCCTGACCTCGTTTTTAGTAAAAAAAATTTTTTTAAATTAGATGGGTGTGGTGGTGGGTTCCTGTAGCCCTGGCTACTGAAGAGCCTGAGGTGGGAGGATTGCTTGAGCCCTGTAGATTGAGGCTGCAGTGAGCTCTGACTCCAGCACTGCACTGCAGCCTGGTTGAAAGACCTGTCTCAAAAATAAATAAATAAATAAATAAAGAGTACTTATATCTGTATTATGTACATAAAAGTTCTGTAATAAAACAGGATAGCTGTCATCTTTTTTGTTGTTAGGATGAGGAGATTGAGGCTTCCAGTTTGCCAAAGGTCACGTTGTTAGTCATTTATTGAACCAAACTAGTTCCCATGTATATATTGTTCTAAGTGCTCTCCATCCCCTCCCCTGTCCATCAGACATTCTTTTTTTGCATGTAGTGATGGCCTACCTCATCTCAACAGGGATCAGGCTTTTCTCAAAAGCATCAAATTTAGAGCTTTGGGCAGCTCCTTTCAGAACTATCCCAACTCTCCTTAGCCACCAGAAATTTCTAGGACTAATATTAAGGAAACACTATGGCCAGCTAACCTCACTGGCTTACATCCATGTCATTCTTTGACATCATCTGCAGTACGGGTCTTTCTGGTAGTTGGTCTGCCTTTTTTTTTTTTTTTCTTTGCTTTTATGTTGAGTCTTTGCCTTTGCATGACCCTGATCGAGCTCTTTACTGTTGTTTCCTTTCTTCCCAGACATTTGTAATTAATGCCAAGGTCTGTGGAAAACACTGTAGGCAGAGGTACGCAAACAGGCTTGGTCTAGTGCAGGAACAGCAAGAAAAGGCCAGTCTGGCTGGTGTGGCCTGAGTGAGAGGGGATGTGCTAGGATATTAGGTCAGAGTAAGCAGGAGACAGGTCATATGGGACCTGAAGGCCAAAGTAAGTAGTTCGGATTTGATTATAAATTATTTGGGAAGCTAGTGACACTTTTTATTTTGTTTGGTTTTGTTTCCTACTTGCTAATTTTTTAAAATAGAGAAACATACCTTCTTTCATTATTGAAATTCAAAAAGGAGAACATATAATTATTCAAAAGATAAAAAGTAAAACACGTACCTTGGTTTTATAGTATAACTAACTAAGATAAAAAAGAAGATGGGCTGGCTGGGCGCGGTGGCTGACACCTGTAATCCCAGCGCTTTGGGAGGCCAAGGTGGGTGGATCACGAGGTCAGGAGTCCGAGACCAGCCTACCCAACACGGTGAAACCCTCTCTACTAAAAATAGAAAAAAATTAGCTGGGCGTGGTGGCTCGGGTCTGTAATCCCAGCTACTAAGGAGGCTGAGGCTGGAGAATCGCTGGAACTTGGGAGGCGGAGGTTGCAGTGAGCGGATATTGCACCACTGCACTCCAGCCTGGGCTACAGAGCAAGACTCTGTCTCAAAAAAAAAAAAAAAAGAAGGTGGGGAGTTGAAGAGAGCAGGGGCAGAGTAGACAGACTGAAAATGTTTCAGAGAGAGCAGCAGGATGAGGCCCACAAGGAGGTACCTGTCATTCTCCTCAGCCAGATTTGGAACTATTTGAGTCCAGAAGCTCTCAGTGCCTTGACCACTATATTTACTTGGTGGGTGCTTAGGGAATTTTAGTTGAGCAGTTGAATGAATGTTGAGTGGAAATTTGTCACAGGTAGAAAACTAGCCTGTGTGGAAGGATTTCTGGACAAGATACATGGAGAACAACATACAAATAGCTATAGAAACCGAAAACGAAAAAGAGGACAGACTTCATTGGAGGGTCTTTATGTTTTTAAAGGATCACTGTAAAAGATCCTTCTGGTAGCATATGGAGAGCAGACTCTAGGAGGTGGAAAACAGAAGAGAGAACTGGAGAATATTGCTGTTGTCCAAGGAGAGATGTTAGGTTTGAAGATAAATGTGGAGGGGATTGGAACAATCAAGCATTTTGACTGAAGCATTAGGGGAATGGGGATGGCAAAGACTGAGAGAGAGTGGGTTTATGTTACTCTACAGAGCATCTTTCTGCGCACCAGAGGGGAAATAAACGTAACTGAGATAATGTTTTTCCCAGACAGGTTTATTGAGACATAATTAGATATAATAAAATTCACCATTCCTAGTGTATAACTCTAAGTTTGACAAACCTCTGCGACATAGTCATAATCATAACCTCTACAAAGTCAAGAAGTAGAACAGTTCTGTCACTCCGAAAATTTCCTTGCACCCTATTGTTGTCAACCCCTCCTCCAGCTCCAGCCCTCAGCATCTAATGTTCTGTTTTCTGTGTCCCTCTACTTTTACCTTTAAGATAACTTTCAAAGAGAAGAATGTAAAAATGACTGACTAAGGTAGAATGTAATAAATACTGTAATTGTGTGGGGATGTAGAGAGGTGAGTAAGATCAGTTACAAGTTTGGGGGGGCCAGTTAAGTTGTGACTTTTTTAATTTACTTTTCAAAATTACAGAGAACTATGCTTTCCAAGAGGCATATTAATTCTTTAAAACAGCCGTATTCTTTATCATATTGGCAGTGGATACTCATAAAATGCGATTGCCTAGTTCACATGGTTCTTTGCCAAATAATTATATACACAAACTTTTATTTCAGTGAATTTGGGTGGTTTGAAGGATCACATAAAGGAGATCCAGAGATGCCGGCGTTTGATTCTTATTGCTTGTGGCACAAGTTACCATGCTGGTGTAGCAGTAAGTGCTTTTTAAAATTTTAATTATGTTGAATATTAGAGAATATCTATAGACCAAGTAATAGCTCTAATAACGTACTATGTAAAACTATCTTTCGTTAATGTGTTATCTTTTCACTTTTGTGATAAAAACAGAAAGTAAGGGGAGAAATTTACCAGCTGCTTGGAATTATTTATCAATGGAAGATCTGTAGAAAAGGTCCCTAGATATACAGATAGACCTTCTGCAACAGACTTCATGAAACGCCAAGACGGGAAAAGTTTTCTGTGCTGTCCTAGACTTGTAGCCTAGGGAGCTTGCCTACATGTATAAGAGCAGTCATTGGGTTTTGCTTAGCGTTATTCACTTGCCCTAGACAGATGGCCTGTATCATGTGTGAACCTCAATGCAGTTTTGTTTTTTTTTTCATTAGTGGTTTTATTTTTTTTATTTTTATTTTATTATTATTATTATTATTATACTTTAAGTTCTAGGGTACATGTGCATAACGTGCAGATTTGTTACATATGTATACTTGTGCCATGTTGGTGTGCTGCACCCATCAACTCGTCAGCACCCATCAACTCGTCATTTACATCAGGTATAACTCCCAATGCAATCCCTCCCCCCTCCCC
>NC_045448.1:69936059-69947262 GCF_002776525.5 Piliocolobus tephrosceles | reverse complement strand
GTTTGGTTTTCTGTTCTTGCGATAGTTTGCTGAGAATGATAGTTTCCGGCTGCATCCATGTCCCTACAAAGGACACAAACTCATCCTTTTTTATGGCTGCATAGTATTCCATGGTGTATATGTGCCACATTTTCTTAATCCAGTCTGTCACAGATGGACATTTGGGTTGATTCCAAGTCTTTGCTATTGTGAATAGTGCCGCAATAAACATACGTGTGCATGTGTCTTTATAGCAGCATAATTTATACTCCTTTGGGTATATACCCAGTAATGGGATGGCTAGGTCATATGGTACTTCTAGTTCTAGATCCTTGAGGAATCGCCATACTGTTTTCCATAATGGTTGAACTAGTTTACAATCCCACCAACAGTGTAAAAGTGTTCCTATTTCTCCACATCCTCTTCAGCACATGTTGTTTCCTGACTTTTTAATGATCGCCATTCTGACTGGTGTGAGATGGTATCTCATTGTGGTTTTGATTTGCATTTCTCTGATGGCCAGTGATGATGAGTATTTTTTCATGTGTCTGTTGGCTGTATGAATGTCTTCTTTTGAGAAATGTCTGTTCATATCCTTTCCCCACTTTTTGATGGGGTTGTTTGTTTTTTTCTTAAATTTGTTTGAGTTCTTTGTAGGTTCTGGATATTAGCCCTTTGTCAGATGAGTAGATTGCAAAAATTTTCTCCCATTCTGTAGAATGCAGTTTTACTTTGTGGGCACATTACTGCAAAGAAAGGTAGTCTGCCTTTTTTTTTTTTTAAATCAGATTTTGTTCTTTAAATTGTTCTTTTAGAAGCTGAAATTCAGTATCAAAAACGTGTATTGTCAGTGCAGAAGCATAGGTATATTGAGGGTCTTTTATTCCAATAAAAGACCAATATTTCCACATATAGTTTCCTTAGAAAGAGAGAGTTTACGTGCTGTTGATGTCAACTCTTATAAACAGAAGACCTTTACATTCAATTTCTGCTTTTAGGATTGATTTCCAAAGTTCATGACATAATTTTTTTATTTGCTGAGTCATACATATTTATTAGGAGCCATTTATTTAAACAGTGAGTGAAACTATCTGGTCACTTGCCCTTGCATCTCAACAAGCTTTGCTCTTTTCAAAGATTACACTGTATACCTCCTCCCCTCCTCCCCCCAAATTATATGGTCCTAAACAGAAAGTCTATGTAATATTGAAGGGTAGAGGTCTGAAAAAGTGATTGTTTTGTCCAGGTGCAGTGGCTCACACCTATAATCCCAGTGCTTTGGGAGGGCAAAGTGGGAGGATCACTTGACACCAGGAGTTTGAGCCTGGGCAACATAGTGAGACCCTGTCTCTACCAAAAAAAAAAAAAAAAAAATTACTGGGATGTGGTGGCAACTCCCTGTACTCCTAGCTACTTGGGAGGCTGAGGCAGGAGGATCGCTTGAGTCGAGAAGGTGAGGCTGTGAGCCTAGATTGCACCGCTGCACTCCAACCTGGGGGACAAAACCAGGCCCTGTCTCAAAAAAAAAAAAAAAACTATTTTGAACACGGGAAGAAGAAAGACGTAAACACGTTAGTGGTGGCTTAGATCTATTACTGAATGAGCCCTCTATTCAGAAATAGAAAATTTAATTAAATGCTTCATCTAATGCTAAGATAATTTTGGGGCAGCAATTATATGCTCTGTTAGCATTCTCTAAGATTTTTTGTTGTTTTGTGGATACCAAGACTACTATAGTAAACAAACCTTAGAAATCCCCCTGTGGTTTATCAGACAAAATAGTACCATTTATTTTATCCTGTTTTACATTTTTGTTGTTTCATGACACATTTGCATGTTTTTTTTTTTTTTTAGTATCTCTCTATGTCCTGAATAATAACTGACTACACTCTAATCATTCTTAACCCATTTATGCCAGAGGTTGCAAAATTTGTTTGTGAAAAATCAGACTTTGGCGATGACCTTAAGTAGTAGGATATAAATAACTCCCACAAGCTTAGCGTTCCAGTGATGGAACACTAGGCATAAATGATTTAAGTATAGCCTACTTAGTATGCTTTTCAAAATTTTAATTTTCTCTAGGTTTTGTAGTTGCATTCAGTGGAATTTATAGCATTAAGTTACTCTATTG
This sequence comes from Piliocolobus tephrosceles, assembly GCF_002776525.5. Lineage (NCBI taxonomy): Eukaryota > Metazoa > Chordata > Mammalia > Primates > Cercopithecidae > Piliocolobus > Piliocolobus tephrosceles. Next base: position 69,945,152 of record NC_045448.1, on the reverse strand, counting down.
TGATGGAAATATGTCATTTTGTGTATTTATAAAAAATTGTTTGCAGCTGGGTACAGTGTTGTGTGCCTATAGTTCCAGCTACTCGGAAGCTGAGGCAGGAGGATCACTTGAGACCAGGAATTCGAGGCCACAGTGCCGTATAATTATGCCTCTGAATAGCTACTACACTCCAGCCTGAGCAACAAACCAAGACCCCATCTTTAGCCAAAAAAAAAAAAAAAAAAGTTGCCCCAACTAAAAGAGTAAACTATTAATTAGCACAGATAAATCTTGAGATTACTTTTTTGGGGTTTATTACTTTTAAATATCTGGTAAGCCTCCAGATTTCTTTCTTTCTCTCTTCTTTCCCCATCTTTTTATTTTGAAGAATATGATTCCAACGTAACATTTATATTATAAACTGGGTAAAAAGGTTTGGTTTACATTTATTTGTAGGAAAACATTTAGCATTTTAGTGTCAGTAACTTAATAATGTATAATAAATAAAATATATTAATGGAAAAGAATAATAAAAGGAGCATTTTATCTTCAATCACTTTCTTTACATGATGTTGTAATATTGTTAAAAAATGCCAAATCAAAGGTATTTAATATTTTTGGGGGAACAAAATAAAACGATTCTGCTCAAATGTGTGGGCAAGCGCAAGTTAAAGGGCTATGAAATAATGGCACCTTTAAGTTCTTTATTGCTGAGGAGGAGGAAAGCTGAGATGGGTGAGAGATGGGCAGGACCACTTGCTTGAAGAGGCTGGTGAGAAAGGCTGTCAGGATAGGTGAGCTCCAGAGTTAGAATTAAAGCAACATTAAATGTATACATTGGTTGAGCTTAAAGTTTTTGCTGCCTAAAAGTTAATTTTTCTGTTGTTTTTGATTTTCTGATGTTTAGTGTAAAAATAATTAGAATGGAAATTTACTGAAATGAAGGTTAAGCTACCTTTTGCACAGAGGCATACTGCTCCCTACTTCATTCCCTCTGCCCCATCCCACAAAGGTTGAAAATAGTGAGCCTTCTTAAACAAGATTTCTAAAATATATTGACTTCTTTTGGGAAATGGTCCTATTTATGAATACATTGTGTTTTTAAAGTGTTTAATTTTTCTCTATTTGTACATCTGTTATCTGATTTGAAAACCCTCACTGACATGGGTATTACATGAATTTTCATTTTAAAGATTAGGAATTGGGTAGTTAGAGATAACATACAAGCTGACTCAGAACCACGCCCTTTCCACTTCTCAAAATGTTTTATATGTATGGGTATGTTTCTTTATACGAATGTATGTGGCCAGGAGCGGTGGCTGATGCCTGTAATCCCAGCAGTTTGGGAGGACGAGGTGGGCAGATCATGAGGTCAGGAGATCGAGACCATCCTGGCCAACATGGTGAAACCCCATCTCTACTAAGCTGGGTGTGGTGGCGTATGCCTGTAGCCCCAGCTACTCAGGAGGCTGAGGCAGGAGAATTGCTTGAACGCAGGAGGCTGAGGTTGCAGTGAGCTGAGACTCCGTCTCAAAAAAAAAAAAAAAAAAAGAATGTATACATAGTTGTTTAAAGAGACTGATAGTAAAATGTTAGCTGTGCTTATCTCAAGTGGTAGGATTTTGATTTTTTAAAAAATAGTTTAATCTAGTTTGTTTTTATTTTCTAACATGTCATTTTTGTAATCAGAAAAAGCAAAAAGTATACATTAAATCCAAAGAAGTCCAATGAAAGAATAGTTGAAGGAAAGTTCTGTGACCAAGTCATCTTTTCCCTGCAGACACGTCAAGTTCTCGAGGAGCTGACTGAGTTGCCCGTGATGGTGGAACTAGCAAGTGACTTCCTGGACAGAAACACACCAGTCTTTCGAGATGATGTTTGCTTTTTCCTTAGTCAATCAGGTGTGTTAATTTTAAAGACTTAAAGGGAAGAAAAGTGATTCTTTCTCTTAATTCTAGCATATCTTGGCAAAAGCTGATATTTAAAGATAAACTGGCATTGCAGATGACTTGACGAACACAGATTTATTTTAATATTACATAATTCTTTATGAATTAGTAAAAATGAACACCTTTTATGTTCAAAGAGCTGGATTTTCAATGACAGAAGGAAGAGAGATCCTGACAAGCCCATATTACTTAAAGTTTTATAAATTTATTAAATGGATGTTTTGTATTTTATTTAAAACAAGTAATACTGTTGAAAGTGTGGTCAATTTGTTTTTGCTGCTAAGAAACAGCATATGCTAAAACTGTTCTGTATGTGTTATGCTTGTCCTACTTTTTACACAGGTGAGACAGCAGATACCTTGATGGGTCTTCGGTACTGTAAGGAGAGAGGAGCTTTAACTGTGGGGATCACAAACACAGTTGGCAGCTCTATATCACGGGAGACAGATTGTGGAGTTCACATTAATGCTGGTCCTGAGGTTGGTGTGGCCAGTACAAAGGTAAATTCTTGACTCATTTCTCTCATGATTATTTAATCATAGTGTCAGTGAAGCAGACTAGTCTATAGACTAGTCTGTATCTTATTTTTTTAGCAGTTACAGAACTCACACATTTTACTAATCATTGTAAATACTGTAGGACTTAAGGGTCAGTTAGATGAAAGACTTGTCATTCTCTCCCTCTTTCTAATCTTAGAGTTTAAAAGGGACTTATATATATAATGTAAGTCCATTTTGAAAAGGTCTCTGCTGGCTACCCTTGTCTATCACTTACTGCCCTCCTGCTAGGCACAGTAGGATACATAACAAGTATATAACATCCTCTTCTTTTATGAAGTATAGTCTGGAATTCAAAAAGTAACAAATTAGAAACATCCACTTGAACCATTTTTGGAATTTTTATTTACCTATTTATGGTTTCTAATAAATAATGTAAAAATGTACATACTACCTCTGAAAATTTGTAAGGAGGAATACACCTTTGGTATACAATTTGGCAAGTGCCGGGCATGGTGGCTCACGCCTATAATCCCATCACTTTGGGAGGCTGAGCTGGGCAGATTGCTTGAGCTCAGGAGTTCAAGACCAGCCTGGCCAACATGGTGAAACCCCGTCTCTACTAAAAATACAAAAATTAGCCAGGTGTGGTAGTATGCGCCTATAATCCCAGCATACCTGGGAGGCTGAGGCAGGATGAAATCACTTGAACCTGGAAGGTGGAGGTTGCAGTGAGCCGAGATCATGCCACTGCACTGCAGCCTGGGTGACAGAGCGAGAGTCCATCTAAAAAAAAAAAAGTTTAAAATTTGGCAATTAAAAAAAAGTTTTAATGAATATTGTATGACAGTATCTGTTTCTCTTTAGATATTGCTCTGGGGAGGTTTAAAGGTGCTGTCTTGTTTTTTGAAGGCCTAGTAAGACTACTTTGCTCTTTGGAATTGGAATATGCATAAATTTAGGAGGCTAATAAAAATAGGAAATCTTAGAAAGTTGTATAAATACAAGAGATGTTATCCTTCCACAGGTGTTTTTTGGGGTTTTAGGTTTGTTTGTTACTTAGAGACAGGGTCTTGTTTTGTCACCCAGGCTGGGGCTGGAGTGCAGTGACAGGAATCATAGCTCCCCGCAGCCTCAGATTCATGGGCTCAGGTGATCTCTGCCTCAGCCTCCTGAGTGACTGGAACTACAGATGCACCACCACGTGTGGCTAGTTTTTTTTTTTTTTTTTTTTAAAGACCGGGTCTTGCTATGTTGCCCAATGTGTTACTTTTTATGATTTCACATTTTTGTTTTCTCAGTATTTTTCTGCTTAAGTTTGATATTTCTTGCTGATTATCTAATAAGATGTTGGGGTATTGGTGGATTTGAGTTTAATTAAAGAATTGTGGAAGACAATGTTAATGTGTGCATAACTGCATTTGAGTTTTTCCCTCAAAGATTCTCATAGAGAATTTTTTGTAGAAAGTTTGTGATTCTTACATAAAAATTCTTCTTTTTTTTTCCTTTTTTTTTTTGGAGACGGAGTCTCACTCTGTTGGCTAGGCTGGAGTGCAGTGGTGCGATCTCAGCTCACTGCAACCCCCACCTCCTAGGTTCAAGCGATTCTCCTGCCTCAGCCTCCCAGGTAGCTGGGATTATAGGCACCTGCCACCATGCCTGGCTAATTTTTGTATTTTAAGTAGAGATGGGGTTTCACTGTGTTGGCCAGGCTTGTCTCGAACTCCTGACCTCAAGTGCTCTGCCTACCTCGACCTCCCAAAGTGCTAGAATTACAAGCATGAGCCACTGTACCTGGCCCCATTTTTTTTTTTTTTGAAACAGAGTCTCTCCTCTCTGTCATCCAGGGTAGATAGAGTGCAGTGGTGCAATCATGGCTTACTGCAGCCTGGGCCTTCCCAGGCTCAGGCAATCCTCCCACCTCAGCCTCCTGAGTAGCTGGAACTACAGGTACAGGCCACCACCCATGCCTGGCTAATTTTTGTATTTTTTTGTAGAGACGGAATTTTACCATGTTGCCCAGGCCAGTCTCTAACTCTTGGGTTCAAATGATCTGCCTGCCTTCGCCTCCCAAAGTGCTGGTGTTATAGGCATAAAAACTCTTGAGTGAGATTTTTATTTCTTGGGTATTTTGATATTGCTAACACTATAATTTACAGAGTGCTGAAACTTGAATTTTCTCCATATGGTAATTAAAATGTGTTACATATTTGTACTTGGGTTTCCATCCTGTTGCTGAATAAATGACCAGCCACCTTTAGTAGCACTTAACGATTTGATTAGGGGATTGGAATCCCAGAGCCTCTTTATTTATAACAGATTGTGAAACGAGGGCTACAACGTGCTGTATGTGGGATATGGGATTGTTTGATTGGATGGATGCCATTGACTTAATCTTTTCTGGAATTGTGAGCTGCCAGGGGAAATATGTATATTTTATATTTCTCATTCCTTTGTTTATGAGACACCTGTTATCCTGGCACTTTGGGTGGCTGAAGTGGGAGGATCACTTGAGGCCAAGAGTTCAAGACCAGCCTGGGCAACATAGTGAGACCTCATCTCTATAAAAAATTCAAAAATTAGCAGGGCATGGTGGTGCATGCCTGTAGTCCCAGCTATTCAGGAGGCTGAGGCAGGAGGATCCTTTGAGCCCAGGAGTTTGAGGCTGCAGTGAGCCGTGAGCACACCACTACACTCTAGCTTGGATGACAGAGTGAGACCCTATCTTAAAAAAAAAAAAAAATATGTATATATATGTATATATATATATATATTAGCATTGGTATACCCACCATCTAGCTTCTACCATAGCATATTCACCAATTTTAAGTGTACAGTTTTAGTGAATTCATTTGGCTGTGCAACTGTTATCACAATCCAGTTTTAGAAGATGATCACCTGAAATATTCCTTTGTGTTTCTTTATAGTCAGTCCTCACGCCTACCCTCCAGCCTCATACTCAGGAACTACTGTTTTCTCTTGCTGTATTGTGGCATTTTCCAGAAAATTCTTGTAAATGGAGTTGTATAACACGTCTTGTATGTCTAGCTTCTTTCTTTTAGCCCGAAGTTTGTTTTTTAAATAAACCAGTTAAATTTAGCAGTGAGGTATTGTGTACCAACTTTAGTAACGCTAATGTTAATGAGTTCTGATGACCCTCTGCTGTTGGACCAGCTGAGCCTGAGGTTTTTGAGATCTGTTCGTGCTGTTATTTGTGTCAGTAGTTCTTTCTTTCTGCAAGTGTTTTTTAAAAATATCTTTTTATTTTAAAATAACTATACAGGAAGTTGCAAAGATAGTACGGAGAAGTCTTATGTACTTTTCACGCAATACCCCTAATGGTTACCACATGAATAAGAAAAATTAGTGTCTTTTTAGTACGGACTTTAATTTTTTTCAAAAATGACTCTTAAAAAATTTAGTAAGTATGGCAATTTAGTATTACTTTCATTTTTCTTGGGTTCTAAAGTAATTTTATTCAACTGTCTTAGACATTTTGGGCTTAGTTACTTACAATAAGTTTTGGGTTATTTAGTCACAGACCATTCCAGATGGCAAATAAAAGTTTTTATGTTAATGGATGTTGAAAGAAGTTGATTATTATTACTATGATTATTATTATTATTTTGAGATGGAGTTTTGCTCTTGTTGCCCAGACTGGAGTGCAGTGGTGTGATCTCTGCTCACTGTAACTTCTACCCTCTGGTTTCAGGCGATTCTCCTGCCTCAGCCTCTTGAGTAGCTGGGATTACAGGTACCCACCACCACACCCAGCTAATTTTTGTATTTTTAGTAGAGACTGGGTGTCACCATGTTGGCCAGTCTGGTCTCAAACTCCTGACCTCGTGATCCACCCACGTTGGCCTCCCAAAGTGCTAGGATTACAGGCGTGAGCCACCGCGCCTGGCCAAGTAGTTGATTATTGATCCTAATCCCTGGGCCCAGTGATGGAGCTAGTAGAAGAATTCTGTGATCTTGCTTATAAATTCTCAACTTTGCCTGAAAAACTGTCAGGATTAGAGGGATCTTACTGAGTTTCTCATAGTGTCAGACCATAGATAATTTGATACCTCTGGAGGAATTGATGGGTTCAGCAGTTTTTATATGTTATTGCAGGTGTTTAGAATTTCACCAAAGTGCTGACTTTTGTTGATTAAAAAAAACAAAAATGTAACTGTTTTTGGCTGAACAAAAAGAAAAACCAAGTTTAACATTTCAGAGTCAGCATTTTCTTGGTAAACTCTTTGAAACCTCAGTAGATTCTAAATGTAGGGTGTAGCTTATTTTTCCTCATAATTGGTTTCCTGGTATGTATTGATGAAATTAAAAATATGAAATTGAAATTAGAAATTAAACTGTAATAGCAATGCAATGGAAAAACATATGGATTAAAGTTGCTCTGTTTAATATTTGTACTTAAAAACTAGTGTTCAGATGGTTTCAGTTCAAACAAATAAACACTAGTTTATAGAATAATATTTTTAGTTATGAGCTACAGGAACTGGAATACTCATTATCTGATCAGTTTGGATTGGAAACAGTTTAAGTATCCTAGGGGTCCAAGATACCTCTGACCTGGTAGTATATTTTGTGATTAGTTGATTTATTGAAAAGTAAACCACACAGTAGGAAGAAGTAGACTGGAAGAGACTGGAATTTAGAATATAGATGTGCTCATTAGTCTTGGAGGTGGAGGACTTCAAATTCACTTTAGTGTTATGGGAAAAGATTCGAATCTGCTGGTAGAATATAATAGGTGTACAGGGAGGCAGTTGTGGAGGACCATGTGAGCAGCTGGAGGCTGAGAAGTCCAGCAAGAGGAAACAGGGAGTCTCATTTAACTATTGGGATGATAGGGAGTTACCAGACTGTGATTTTATTATAGAGGGAGTCTCATTATCCACATCATGCCAGGAAATCACTAATGGACTAATCCCTTATCAAGAGAAGAGTAATAGAAATTCAGCATATAATCCATGTGCATGCGCGCGCGCGCACACACACACACCCCTTAGAATAAATTTCCTATAGCTAAAATTAAAACACTGTAACTGATAACAGCACAATAACCTACTGTTTTAATAGAAGAGATGTAAGTAAAAGCCTCAAATACCTGAAACATAAAAATGTTTTTCTTATTAACTATTGGATTAAAAAAAAATCAGAACTACCATTAAGAAAAACTTACTAGAGGCCGGGCATGGTGGCTCACGCTTGTAATCCCAGCACTTTGGGAGGCCAAGGTGGATGGATCACTTGAGGACAGGAGTTCAAGACCAGCCTGGCCAACATAGTGAAACCCTGTCACTACTAAAAAAATACAAGAAAATTAGCTGGGCATCGTGGTGGGTGCCTGTAATCCCAGCTACTTGGGATGGCTGAGGCAGGAGAATCACTTGAACCCAGGAGACTGAGGTTGCAGTGAACCAAGATCACACCATTGCAATCCAGCCTGGGCAACAAGAGCACAACTGTGTCCCCCCCGCCCAAAAAAAAGACTTACTAGAAAAAAGTAAACAATGAATAATAGAGGTAAAAATTTAGAGTGTGTGGCCAAAGTGATAAATAGAGGTAAATTGCATTAAATTCCTAGCACAAATTGAAGAAAATACTATATTTTTAAATGGAAAGATTGTTTTGTAAAGAAATGACATATCTCGGGATAGAATTAGTGTTCCTTCAACTTGCACTAAAATTAATTTCAAACAGACTAAAAAAATAAAAAGGAACAATGAAAACAACAGAGGTAAGAACATTTAATAATACTTAGCTTATGTTAGGGTATGGAAGGATTATCTGAGTCTAAAAATTATGTCAACACCAATATAAAAGGTCAGTCCATGATGAGAAAAAGTATTTGAGACATAACAATAACTACCTTCTTAAAACCAATTTGAAAAAAACGCAAGTTGAAAAGCAGGTGAGGAACAACAAAGTCAGTTGTCAAAAGAGAAAATATAAATGGTCAACAAACATGAAAAAAGAGCTTAGTTTTAGGATTCAAGATATGTATGTTAAAATAGTAGTGAAGGTTCATTGTCCAGCAGTCAAAATGGTAAAAATTTGCTGAAGAGATAACTCTCAATATTTCACAGTACTTGACAAACCAGGCACATCTCACATTCACATAAAGTTAGTAAGAATGAAAATAGTCTTGGCAGTAGGATTGTGAGTTTTAAAATATGTACAATTCTGTATCCTAAGAAAATAATTGTCTTTTAGTTCAAGCTGTCATCAATAAAATTTATAGTACATTTTGAGCCTGTATATCCAGGCATTATACAGAACTGAATGTGTTACATTTGTCTCATTTAATTGTCATGATAATCTTATAAGTGTCAGGTACATTTAACAGATGGGGTATCTGAGGCCTAAAGAGATGAAAACTGATCAAGGTTATAATGTAACTTGACAGTTCAGTTTTGGGAATACACTTGTACTATTATTTACGAGTGAAAACAAGTTATAAAATTGTACCTGCTAATAATTTTCTTAACTATGTAAAGAAAAAGAAAAACAGTAAAAACTTTAAGGCAATATTCACAAGTGTTATTAATAGCATATTATTAATGTAATTATTTATATTAACATGAGATTAAAGATTATTATTTGTTTACTTTTCTACAATTGTAGTTTCTTCCCCCCCCCCCCCCCCTTTTTTTTTTTTG
>NC_045448.1:69821405-69935959 GCF_002776525.5 Piliocolobus tephrosceles | reverse complement strand
GACGGAGTCTTGCTCTGTCGCCCAGGCTGGAGTACAGTGGCCGGATCTCAGCTCACTGCAAGCTCCGCCTCCCGGGTTTACGCCATTCTCCTGCCTCAGCCTCCTGAGTAGCTGGGACTACAGGCACCTGCCACCTCGCCTGGCTAGTTTTTTGTATTTTTTAGTAGAGATGGGGTTTCACCATATTAGCCAGGATGGTCTCGATCTTCTGACCTCGTGATCCGCCCGTCTCGGCCTCTCAACTTTTTTTTTTTTTTTTTTTTTTAAATGCCAAACTTAAAAAATAAAACTGGGAGTGAGGAACAGCCAGTAGGCAAAGGTGAAAATCAAAAAGCAATTAAAAAAAAAAAATCCAACAATACCAGTGCAAGTACTCCAAGGAGAGTTTATCAAGCACTTGCCTTTTGACTTACACCAAAAACTAAATTTGGTTAGGCACATGCTGATTTACTCATCTTTCCTTTCTTAGGGATATTAGGAATTTTATAAGCATTCAATGGATTTATAAGGTGTTTGGCTTTTGTATCTAAGAAATAAAGGTTAAGTCATTTGTTCAAAATTCAGAAAAGGAGAATAGTGATTTCCTAAGTACTGATTCAGTTCACTGTTACTAAGGTAGTTATATTTATTTATTTATTTTATTTTTGTTTTTTGGAGACAGGGCCTCCCTCTGTCCCAGGCTGCAGTGCTGTGGTGCGATCCTGGCTCACTGCAACCTCTGCCTCCTGGGCTCAAGTGATCCTCTTGAGTAGCTGGGACCACAGGTGTACACCACCACACCCAGCTAATTTTTTAAATTTTTTTTAGAGACAGGGTTTTGCTATGTTGCCCAGGCTGGTCTCAAACTCCTAAGCTCAAACAATCCACCCACCCAACCTTCCAAAGTGCTGAGATTATAGGCATGAGCCACCGTGCTTGGCCCTAACGTAGTTTTAAAAGATAGAGAATGTATACCACAAAACCAATGGGAATTTTATTTTTAGCTTTTTAAAATTAAAAGTTCTAAATTCTTAAGATGCGGCTGCAACTAATTGTCTTGCTTTTTTGTGATGTTGCAGGCTTATACCAGCCAGTTTGTATCCCTTGTGATGTTCGCCCTTATGATGTGTGATGATCGGATCTCCATGCAAGAAAGACGCAAAGAGATCATGCTTGGATTGAAACGGCTGCCTGGTACAAAGATGCTCATATATTATACTTTTGTTGTCCTAAGGGAGTGGGTAATAGATAAAATTCTCTTCTTATCCTTGAAGCAAGTCAATAAGATCTTTCTACTTTTGCTCCGATGTATCAAAAAAAAAAACCCATACTGATTGATAGCACAGAGGAATAGAAACAGTGGTCTTTTGTTGGTTGCTACCAATATATTGTTATTTTATTTGTTTGGTTTATTGTCCTTTTTTGCTAATATTACTTCTTAGATTTGATTAAGGAAGTACTGAGCATGGATGATGAAATTCAGAAACTAGCAACAGAACTTTATCATCAGAAGTCAGTTCTGATAATGGGACGAGGCTATCATTATGCTACTTGTCTTGAAGGGGCACTGGTAAGTTTTCTCAGTTCTAATTAATGTCAGTCCATTGACCTGCAGACCTGACACACAGTCATACTTTTACATTAAATGCTTGAAATAGGTGGAACTTTTAAAAGTACTTCTATATTTATGCATTGTGGACTGTTTACTTTGAGAAAGTACAACAGAGAACTCTTCAGAAGTGAAAATCAAAAAGAGTACATTTTAGCATGATAAACTTGGATTTAGCAAGTAACTTGGGTTAATTTGTTCAAATATGAATAAAGATTAAATTCTCTAGATAAGAAATTTAATTGAGGTCAGGCTGGGCACAGGGGCTCACGTCTATAATCCCAGCACTTTGGGAGTACATGGCAGGTAGATCACTTGAAGTCAGAAGTTCAAGACCAGCCTGGCCAACATGGTGAAACCCCCATGTCTACTAATAATACAAAAACATTAGCTGGATGTGGTAGCACATGCCTGTAATCCCAGCTACTTGGGCGGCTGAGGCAGGAAGATCACTTGAACCTAGGAGGTGGAGGTTGCAGTGAGCTGAGATCACACCACTGTACTCCAGCCTGGGCGATAGAACGAGACTCTGTCTTTAAAAAAAAAAAAAAAAAGTTATCCAGAAATATGAATATGTTCATGATAATCTAAAATCTTTAAAAAGTACTTGTGGAGCTTTAAAACTTCGAATTACTTGTTGATAATATGGAAATAGCGATCTATTAACTTGTTAGATATATTTATAGATCAGTGGTCCTTTAATACTTTTGGATAAATAGACGGTGACTTGACATATCAGATGCTTTGTGTAATATTTACTTAAACATGGATTTTTGAAAAGTGTACTGAAGACACATCTGGTTCTTTCCTATTAGAAAATCAAAGAAATTACTTACATGCACTCTGAAGGCATCCTTGCTGGTGAACTGAAACATGGCCCTCTGGCTTTGGTGGATAAATTGATGCCTGTGATCATGATCATCATGAGAGATCACACTTACGCCAAGTGTCAGAATGCTCTTCAGCAAGTGGTTGCTCGGCAGGTAAGTCGGGGGACTGTGAGAACACCTTGGGGTTCAAAGAGAGGAGTTATGCTAGCTTATTTGAATGACTTACAAATCATGTTTACACATGTTAACTCATTTACTTTGGAATACAGCCTTTGAGGTTTACTTGTGAGGAGTCAGATACTTAGAGTTATTTTTTTTTTTGAGATGGAGTCTTGCTCTGTCACCCAGCCTGGAGTGCAGTGGCACAATCTTGGCTCGCTGCAACGTCTGCCTCCTGGGTTCAGGCGATTCTCCTGCCTCAGCCTCCCGAGTAGCTAGGATTACAGGTGCACTCCACTACGCCTGGCTAATTTTGTGTTTTTGGTAGAGATGGGGTTTCATGTTGGCCAGGCTGGTGTTGAACTCCTGACTTCAAGTGATCCACCTGCCTCAGCCCCCCGAAGTGCTGGGATTGCAGGCGTGAACCACCACTCCCGACCCGGATACTTAGAGTTTTGAGAAGACCAACGTCATAGATCTCATATTGAACAGAACCAAGACCAGAACTGAGGTCTTGGTCTCCACATCCTGTCTTCTTTCAGTTAACATATGCTGCTTCTTTTTAATTTAATACTTTTAAAACATTTAAAAATGTATTTAAAAATATTTTTAAATATATATTTCAGCTGGGTGCAGCTGCACATGACTGTAGTCCCAGCTACTCTGGGGACTGAGGCAGGAGGATCACTTGAGTCCAGGAGTGAGACCCTGTCTCTAAAAAAGTAAATAAAATAAATTTTAAAAAAATACACATGATATATTTCAGGGGAAATCTAACATCTAGGTTTTATTTTAATATTATATAATGGAGTTTTCTTCACATCAGTTGGCTTTATATATAAATTCCAAAAGATAGTATTCCCTAAGCACAATGTGGTGGTAATGAACTTGAGCTTTGAAGTTAGGCAAACCTGCAGTCAAGTACTAAGCCTGATATTTCTTAGTTGCATGAGTTTAAACAAATTGCTGGATCCCATAAAGCTTCTGTTTCGTTGACTATAGGTAATAACATTCAGATTTATTACATAGGAATTTAAAGAAGTCTGTCAGTGAGGCTTCATGTGGATTATGCAGTGCAGTTTTTGCACATTCATAAGCTATAGCCCTGCCTTTGCCTACCAGTGATGTTGTCTATGTGTGTGATTTTCTTTCCTAGGGGCGGCCTGTGGTAATTTGTGATAAGGAGGATACTGAGACCATTAAAAACACAAAAAGAACGATCAAGGTGCCCCACTCGGTGGACTGCTTGCAGGGCATTCTCAGCGTGATCCCTTTACAGTTGCTGGCTTTCCACCTTGCTGTGCTGAGAGGCTATGATGTAAGTCATCTACCACTGCAGAAATCTTGGGATGGTTTTTTACCTGGATACATTCTGATTTTTTTCTCCTAAATTTTTAACAATAGTGTTTGAGAAATATCTGTCACCTGTTATATTTTCATGGCCCAATTTGTAGGTTACATCACAACATCTTCTTACCCATAGAACTTGAAGGAACTTGAGGTTCACCTCCAAGATTGTGACTGACCTTGGGTAGTCGCCACCTGTTTTCTTAATATAACCCCATGCCTCTTACTAGGGCAGCTGTTGGCATTTGGCAAGACTGTTCTTTTTTGTTTGGAACTGTCCCACACATTGAAGACTTTTTAAGCGTTCCTGGTTTCTCAGACATTGTGGCAACCAAAACATTGTGCTTTTGTTTTTACTGACCCCTATGAGGGCTACTACTTCTGTAGAGGACCACAGTAGCTCTTTCTTTGTGAACTGGCAGCTTTAGCATACTTTTTCCTTACCAATTTCAGTTTTTTTCAGGACACATTATGTGATTATATTTTCTAATCTAATTCTTTGTAGTCTGTAATAAAGATGGTTAATGATCGTATTGTTTTCGGTTTTTATAAACAAAAATAATTTGCTTATAGCAACCCCCCTTGCCTAGTCTGTATAATCTCTCAAATCTTGCTTTTTTTTTATTTTTGCAGGTTGATTTCCCACGGAATCTTGCCAAATCTGTGACTGTAGAGTGAAGAATATCTGTACAAAATGTACGAAACTGTACGATTAAGCAACACAAGACACCTTTTGTATTTAAAACCTTGATTTAAAATATCACCCCTTAAAGCCTTTTTTAGTAAATCCTTATTTATATATCAGTTATAATTATTCCACTCAATATGTGATTTTTGTGAAGTTACCTCTTATATTTTCCAGTAATTTGTGGAGGACTTTGAATGATGGAATCTATTGGAATCTGTATCAGAAAGATTTTAGCTATTCTTTTCTTTAAAGAATGCTGGGTGTTGCATTTCTGGACCCTCCACTTCAATGTGAGAAGACAGTATAGTATGTTTCTAAAAATTTGTGCTTGTTTCACCATGCTTCATTCAGACCAGTGAAAGAGTAGTGCATTTAATTGGAGTATCTAAAGCCGGTGGCATTGTATGCTCATAGTTGGACAGTTAGGGAAGGTTTTGCCAAGTTATATAAAGAGAAGCTGTGATTTAGTTTGAAATTTTTTCTGTTTTGTTTTTAAATCAAACTGTAAAACTTAAAACTGAAAAATTTTCTTGGTAGGATTTATATCTAAGTTTGGTTAGCCTTAGTTTCTCAAACTTGTTGTCTGTTACCTGTAGGTGGAAGAAATTTAGGAAGCAAAATATTATAGTAGTGCATTGGTGGGTCTCCAATCCTTAACATATTTGCACAATTTTGTAGCACAAAATTTAAATTTGAGCTGCTTTCGACAACTGATAATATGATTTTAAATTTGAAGATGGGATGTGTACATGTTGGGTATCTTACTTCTTTGTGTTTTCATCTCCTAAAAATGGTTTTTATTTCCTTGTATCTGTAGTCTTTTATTTTTTAAATGACTGCTAAATGACATATTTTATCTTGTTCTTTAAAATCACAACACAGAGCTGCTATTAAATTAATATTGATATATTCAGTATTCTCTTCAACTTTGTCACAAGGAAGAATTTCCTATAGTTAATTTTAACTTTCCTTCACTGCATTGTTGCATAAAACTAGTCTCTTAGTGCCAGTTTGGAAGTTATTTGTGATTGTTTGGAAGATTTGCAGGTCGTTGACCTCATCATTTCCAGTATATGTGGTAGGCTAAGCTCAGAAAAAGGTATGTATGCTTTACACTGATAGCCACCAAATTTAGTATTACATTCTAGGTATTTTTCTCTCTGTATTTTCCGTGCTCTACCCCTGAAATATATTTAGGAATAAAGAAGATATAAATAAAGTGATACTGGGGTATGTTCAGCTTATAGGTATCAGAAATGAAAGTTGACAATTTGGATTAAAATATTTAAAGTAGAATACTATTATTTGATATCCCCAAAATTGTGAGTAATGATTTCTTCATGGAGCTTTTCTGGCCAGATCTTCGGGGCTATAGGAGAGTGTGTCTGTTTTTGGTGAAGTCCTTCTTTTTCAAAGGTTTTTACTTTTAAATTGTGAAGGTAAGCTATTTAGCACAATTATTTAAGTAAGCTAAGTCTTTTCCTTCCTTCCTTTTCTCATTTGAACTTCTTGGTGAGGTTAAAATTTTCTAATAGTTATTGTTGTTGCCAGAGAAGCATAGAATTCTGCTTGTGTATTAGGGTTAGAGAAAGATTTGTTATATTTTGAGGTAATTTGGAAGGACTTTCATACATGGTGACTAGAAACCTTATCTTTTTAAGAATAAAATAGGGTCACTATTTACATTATATATATATATATATATATATATAGCTATTATAGCTATATTAATCTACTTTAATTGTTTCTAAGATTATTTTGTGTAAGTCAGCTAGTATGTGTATAGTATCATTTCTTATTTACAAACATGATTCATGTGGGTTTGTAGCATTTCTTATAAAGTTTGATTCAGCATTCTAAGTTAAAACTAATGTGTGAAATCAATCATTAGCATGCATAATCTCTGTCTCCCTCTCTGTGCGTCTTTCTATAAAGCACATGTGTACACACACACACACACACACACACACACATACTGAAAGCTAGGGTAAGTTCTAAACTGAATATTGAAAACTAAAATTAAGAACAAAGAAGTGATATTTTCCAAACAAACATGGATTCTCTGCCGGGTGCAGTGGCTCAGCCTGTAATACCAGTCTCCACTTCGGGAGGCCGAGGTGGGAGGATTGCTTGAGCTCAAGAGTTTGAGAATAGCCTGGGCAACATGGTGAGACCTGGTCTCTACAAAAATATTTTTGGCCGGACGCTGTGGCTCACGCCTGTAATCCCAGTACTTTGGGAGGCTGAGGCAGACAGATCACGAGGTCAAGAGATCGAGACCATCCCGGCCAGCATGGTGAAACCCCATCTTTACTAAAAATACAAAAATTAGCTGGGCGTGGTGGCACGCACCTGTAGTCCCAGCTACTTGGGAGACTGATGCAGGAGAATCGTTTGAACCCAGGAGACGGAGGTCGCAGTGAGGTGGGATTGCGCCACTGCACTCTAGCCTGGCAACAGAGCAAGACTGTCTCAAAAAAAAAAAAAATTTTTTTTAAAAATTGGCTTGACATGGTGGCTTGCGCCTGTAGTCTCAGCAACTTGGGAGGCTTAAGTAGGAGGATCACTTGCGCCTGGGAGTTTGAGGCTACTGTGAGCTGTGATTGTGCCACTGTGCTTCAGCTTGAGTGACAGAGTGATACCCTCCTGACTCAAAACAAAAAACATGGTTTCTCCTTCTCTCCTGTCTTCTTACTCTCTATCCCATTTGAGTAGTGATTTTTAAATGCTTTTATAAGTTCTTAACATAAAAGAGACATTGTAATGAGGCACACTACTAAAGTGACCATGCCCAGTTAAAACCAGTGTAATATAGGATAAGAAAATCTGATTTTTCAAAAAAGATACTCTACATAAAGAATCCTTCATATAAAAAGTTCTTTTTTGTACTACATTTAAAGTTTTAATTCACTCATGTATAACTGAGAATTCCTTACCCTCTGAGCCCTTTTTAGGCAGGGAGGCATGTCTGTCATCTAGCATGTGGCCCAGTAAATGATTATTACATTGGAATCAGTTTTTCAATCTTTTTAAAAAAATTCTATGCTGTAAGAATAAAAGATAAAGGGAAAAATTAATGTTAACTATTATTAGCTTATAACTATGTCAACAAGTGTTTATTAATACCTATTATGGGATAGTCTCTGTGGTAGGCATTGAAAATTACATCATCTTTAAAGCAGTGTTTGTCTCCAGGTGGACTCATCACCAGCAAAGACTAGGTTCATTGGAAGGCATAGGGTGAGAGAATGGAAAGATGGAGTGGAGGTGGGTTGTTAAAGTGCTGTGAGTGATTTTGTCTGCTTGAATAATGGTCCATGTTTGGGGGCATATTGTGTTTCATAAGAAGTGAAAGGTTTTTGCAAAGTAAGCTACAAATGACCCATAAATCTGTAAACAACAGTCCTTAATATGCAAAGATGAAAAACAAGCATTACTGCTACCCAAAGAGAACTGGTGCTTGGTGATGTGCAGATGGGGCTGTTGGTTAAGAGAGCTATTACAGGTTTTCTCTCTTAGGTTTCATAGGAGGTAATTTCTGAGGTGAGATTGTTTTATCGTTTTGAATACAGATCTCTTGTTCTGAGTTAGTTCTGAGGATGGGAGGAAAGGAGTTTTTTTTTGGTTTTGTTTTTGTTTTGCTTGTTTGTTTTGTTTTGGTTTTTTTTGGCTCCTTAGTAATACTCCTCTGATGTTTATTTTTATTCTTCTTCAAAGAAAGGAAACCAACTGAAATGTTTGCTTTAACAAACATTTTAGGAAGTTCTTTGGGTTTTTTTCTCCCTTTTAAAAAAATTAGGATATACCATAGCAACAAAAGAACTAATGTAAACTGTTGTACGCTACAACTTAGGTGATTTTTTTCTAAAGAAGCACAATGTCATTGAAAGTCTTATTGAAAAGGATCATAGTCACATTGAATTTGTGAAGGCCAAAGAAATTGAAGGGAATGATATTTTCATTTTATGATATTCACATATTTAGTAAATTTTGTGTACCAGAATACCAGGCAGAGTGTTTTACCCATGGAAACAGGTTTCAGATTGCTTTGTTTTTACTGTTAGAGTCTCAAGTTTAGAAATGTTAACACTTAAATCAGTTTTTTTCTCACTATACTTAAAGATTGTGAATATTTTGGTATCTTCCTAGCTTGATGAATTTAAACATATCTTCAGATCTGTGACAGTGACAACCAGTAGGACTGATAATATTAGCTTCAAACCGATAATACCCAGGGTTAAAATAAAAATCATAGTGAAAGCACGATTGTAAAATTATGCCATATTAAGTCTGTAATAGCTTGATATCAAAATGTTATGTTGTATACCATAAATAATGGCTAACGAGAACATTTTTGGAAATTCTCAAATTACCTTTCTTATTACACTGTTTTCAGAATGAATGTAGAAATGATCCTGTTAGCTTTTCGAATGTTCTGTGGTTGAATATGTTTTTGCTTAAATAAAGCTTTTGGTATTTGTTTAAATTACACTTCTTGAGAGGTGGAAATTTTAGAATCATCTTTGCTTTGTTTCAGTTTTGTGTTTTTTGAAATGAATGTTTAGTTTACTGAGCCAGTTGGTCATTTCTTGTTCTTGTCGTGTTAACTCCAGTGAGTAAGCCTGAACTGTGCATAAATTACCAAAAACTTACTTAGAATTTCATTTTGAAGCAATTTGCTAATATTTGAAGCGTATACACATTTGTAGTTATGTTAAAAATTGTACTAAGAATGTAGTCAGTGTCTATTTTAGTTGTAAACATTTCTCATGTCAAAACTTTATTCATTACTGTTGATTTTAAGAGTAAGGAATCACTGCCTAAGTATTACCAAAAGCCACATGTCTCTACCCCAACCTCCCAGTTTGGGAAAGAATCATTAGATAAAACAAGGGCTCTGCCTTTTCTGATACCATACTCCACAGATATTTTCTCACATCTTTTTAAACATTTTGCAATAACGTGTTGTTTATAGGAAGCTTACAGGGTATGCAATGATTAAAATTTTTAAGTGAATTGATAGTTGCAAAAGAAGAATAATATTTAAGGTCAGTGAGCAGCAAGACAATCTAAAGTTTCTGTAATATCTAGCAGTCTGTTCATTATAGAGCAAAGATTCCCTTACAGAATCCTTTTGTGAACAGCAGGCTAGAGTCTATCCCTCGTGGTTATAGTACTTGCCATGTTTTTCAGGAGACAGTTATGCCAGGGTGATTTGAATGGATAGATGTGCTGTTTTGCCTGCTTGTAGAATTCAGCCCAGTCTTTGGTCTCTGTCTCTCTCCCTCCGGGTTCATGTGAGTCTTCTGCCTCAACCTCCGGAGTAGCTGGGACTGCAGGCGCGTGCCACCGTGCCCAGCTAATTTTTGTACTTTTAGTACAGACGGGATTTCACCATGTTGGCCAGACTCGTCTCGAACTCCTGACCTCAAGTGATCTGCCCTCCTCAGCCTCTCAAAGTACTGGGATTACAGGCGTGAGCCACCGCATCCTGCCCAGATATTTCAAATTTGACAAGTATTGTATATTCTTTGGATCTTTAGGAATTAATTTTTGCCTCTGGCACTCAGCTTTGTGTATTTTGAAATGGAGATAAGTATAGGGAGGTCATGGAAGGAAAATTGCCAGAATTCCCAAACCATGTAACACTCATTGAGAATTCCAGATCCATTATATCTAAAGGGCAAGTGAAGGAAACAGTATTGTGAACTGGGTATAACTCCTTGATTCTTACCTAGTACATTCTTAATTTGTGAGACCCAAAGGTTGATAAAGAATAATTTAAGATTGTACAGTACTCTAAACATCTGCAAAGGTCTAGATGTTATCAGTATTACTAGTTTTTATTTCTTCCAGTAGCTCCCTTTTAGGTTACATTGTTGTCCTCTTTCCAGCGTGGCATCTGTTACTGGTTTTTTACTATGGCAAGTTCATTAAAGAGCTTGCTCCATTGTTGTCTTCAAGTAATGCCCATAAGGAGATGGACGATATCTGAGACAATTAAGGCTTTAGCTTCTAGGCAAGAGAAATAACATTGCATTAAATTCCAAGTTTCTTTCTGCTAGACTTGAATGTGTCTAGCCACTCTAATTTATGGGGGCTTTTGGTTTTTTTCCTATTGTACTTTGTATGTAGAATTGTTTTGAAATATCAAGCATATTTGCTTTGAATTTGAACTCTTTCTTAATTTTGTATTTATCCTCTGAGTAAAATGTAAATCCAATATTTATTATTAATTTCCTTTCATTGCTGCTATGCAGAAACCTAGGAAGTGTCGGGAATCTTTGTAGGATTTCTGTCTTTTGTTCTTAGTTGTTAACTTGGACCCATGTGGTGTTACTAAAGTTTAGAGCATTTCTTTGTTTGAAAAAAACTAATTTAGAAACTTTTTCATATATTTAATCTTTTTTTGTTGCTTGAAGTGGCGAAAATAAGCTAGCCTTTGAATACAGAATTGACTTTGCTGACATGACACTGGGAATTTAAATGATTTGTGTCTTCTCAGCAGGGACAGATTTGTATAAATTAGTTTGTGCATTCCTAGTTCTATCAGAAGATAGTGCTGATTTTTATTATTATTATTTTGAGAAAGGGTCTCTCCCAGTTGCCTAGGCTGGAAGGCAGTGGCATCATCATAGCTCACTGCAGCCTTGACCTCCTAGGCTCAAGCTATCCTCCCACTTCAGCCTTCCAAGTTGTTGGGACCACAGGTATGCTCCAGTACATGCAGCTAATTTTTTATTAGTACAGAATATTCAGCAGACATTGTCTAGCACAGTTCACCCTTTGCAACACATATCTAGACTTACCCTTGAACTCATGTTTAAATTTCCAAAGAAAAACATGGTGAAAACCCATCTCTACTAAAAATACAAAAAATTAGCCGGGCATGGTGGTGGGCCCCTGTAGTCCCAGCTACTCAGGAGGCTGAGGCAGGAGAATGGCATGAATGCGGGAGGCAGAGCTTGCAGTGAGTGGAGATCGCGCCACTGCACTCCAGCCTAGGTGACAGCGAGACTCCGACTCAAAAAAAAAAAAAAAAAAAAAAGACTATCATGGTTCTGCCTGTCATGCAGCAGCTATCCCTTTTGAAATGAAGACACACTCACCCTCTTCCCAAGAAGAGGAGATAAGAAGTTACACAAATTACTCTGTCCATTTCTGTGTGATATTATTCCTCTCAATCACAACCTCTCTTGATATAAAAGTCTTATATACAGTCATCCACTCTTGTGCACAAGGGATATGTTCCAAGACCCCCAGTGGATACCTGAAACTACAGATAGTACCAATCCCTATTTATATTTATACTTTTTTTTTTTTTTTGGATCTGATAACCAGGATAGCTACTAAGTGATTAATGGACAGGTAGTGTATAAGGGTAGAGACACTGCACATAGAGGTGTTTCATGTCCTGGGTGGGACAGCTCAAGGTTTCATCGTGCTACTCAGATGGCATGCAGTTTAAAACTTACTAATTGAAGCCGTGCTTGTAATCCCCTAGGACTTTGGGAGGCCAAGGCAGGAGGATTGCATTCCCATAAGTATTCCAAGACATAATAGCTCAAAATCCAAAATCATACACATGGGAAATAAGATACTACAAATGATAGGATCAAATTTGCCAAGACTGCAAACATTTCAGGCAGTCCTCTCGCCTGAGCCTCCTGAATAGCTGGGACTACAGGTGAATGCCACCACACCTGATTTTTTTCCTTTATGTAGAGATGGGGTCTTGCTTTGTCTGCCTAGGCTGGTTTCAAACTCCTGGCCTCATGCAATTCTCCCCCACTCAAGAGAGACTCTCTAGAATCTCTTTATTTGACTAAGGAAACTACTTTCCAAAGACATGCAATTGTCTTAAGAGCCCCCATTCTAGGAGTCTTATAACCAGGAAAGATAAACCAGTGGAGAAGAGAAAGAGACTAAAAGTTGTCATCATGCCCAGATAGACTTCATCTATTCTGAGAGCAGTTTTGAGAGTTTACCTGAAAGACTGTTTGCATAAGGCAACCTTTGTTCACAATGTAGTTCCACCCCTCACCTTCCTGTAATTTGCTGATCATATTCAGTTTTCTAAGATAATCGTTTATAAGATAATGTCTGCCTCCCAGGTTGATTCATTTCCCCTAGAAATTATTTACTACCCTTCCAAAATTGCCTACAGCTCCCCATGAGGTGGGAGGCATTTAGGTGGGAGGACTGCCTGAAATGTTTGCAGTCTTGGCAAATTTGATCCTATCATTTGTAGTACCTTATCTCCCATGTGTATGATTTTGGATTTTGAGCTATTACATCTTGGAATACTTACGGGAATGCAATTCTCCCGCCTTGGCCTCCCAAAGTCCTAGGGGATTACAAGCATGGCTTCAATTAATAAGTTTTAAACTGCATGCCATCTGAGTAGCATGATGAAACCTCTTCCTTATAAAGATGAAACCTTTTCTTCTTCCTTATAAAGAGGGTGTTTGAATTTCAGCCATGTGTCCTTGCTTTGAGTCTCCTATTTGTGGGATTCCCATGTCCATGTGCGTATGAAATTTGTATGCCTTTTCTCCTGTTAATCTGTCATCAGCTCGTTTCAGCAAACCTTCAGAGAGGAAAGAAGGGAAGCTTTATTTCCGTCTCTACAATCTGTAGATTACTTATAGTACTTGATATAGCCAGACATAGTGGCTCACCCCTGCAATGCCAGTGCTGTGGGAGGCTGAGGCAGGAGGATTGTTGAGTCCAGGAGCTTGAGACTAGCCTGGGCAATGTAATGAGACACCATCTCTAGAAAAATTAAAATAAAAAAATTAGCCAGGCACGGTGGCTTTTGCCTGTAGTCCTACCTACTCAGGAGGCTGGGATAGGAGAATTGTTTGAGCCTAGGAGTTGAAGGTTGCAGTGAGCTATGATTGTGTCATTGCACTCCAGCCTGGACGGCAGAACAAGACCCTGTCTCTAAACAAAACAGAACACCCAGTACAATGTAAATGCTATGTAAATAGTTATACTGTATTTTAAAATTGGTATTATTTTTTATTGTTGTAATTTTATATTTTTTTAAACAAATATTTTGGGTCCATGGTTGGTTGAGTCCATGGATGTAGAACCCATGGATACAATGGGCTGACTGTATCAGAAGCAATAAGAGGAATCAAATATATGACAAAGGTATAAGACAATAAAGAATGACATGGCAGATGTGAGGAAGGACTGAGAATGAAATATAACAATTGAAATTAGAATGGATGAACAGATTAGGCCCAGTTGAAGAGAGAATTAGTGAACAAAAAGATAGGTCTGAAGAAATAATCCAGAATGCAGCATTTACCATAGAGAGTGATAGAAAATGAGAAAAGTCAAAGCTTCTTTACTTTTTAGAGAATTTTCTAGGCCAGATTAAAGGCAAATCCTAGAATTTAGAGTGCTTTACGAATCTTAAGCTGATTAAAGGAAATTGCATTCTTAAACACATTGTTTTGAAACTGAACACAAAAGATGAAGAGATCTAAAAAGCAGCCAGAGAGATAAGACTACTCACAAAAAGTCAATAATTAAATGGACAGCTTATTTCCTAACTGCACCAGTGGAAACAAGGACAATGGAACTGTTTCAAAGTGCTGAAAAAATAATTCATGAAACTGAATTGGAAGACTGATGGGAAAATGTGTTATCTGATGAATAAAAACTGAGACTCTCACTAAAAATCTCCAAAGATAAATGCTAAGGTGATGGAAAATGATCCCACAAAGGCTTAAGATGCAACATAATGAATGGCGACTGGGTGTGGTGGCACATACCTGTGGTCCCACTTAAGGAGGCTGAGGCAGAAGGATCACTTAAGCCAGTGAGTTCAAGGCTGTAGTGCACTATGGTCATGCCTGTGAATAGCCACTGTACTCCAGCCTGAGCAACATAGCAAGATCCCATCTCTTTAAAAAAGAATGGTGAGGAAAACAAAAGAAAACACTTTTAAATGAGGGTAAATCTAAAGCACTAACTGTCTAAAACGGTAATGTTTTAGGAGCCATAAAACAATCCATAATGAACTAAAATGCTAGACAATAATATTTTAACTTAGGAGTAGATGAGCAGAGTTAATAAGGCTCTATGATGTGGCAAGACGATAAAGATAACTTCTGACTTTGTGAAGTTAAATATAGATATTTAAACTTTTATGTAAACTAAAAGATTATAAGTAGAGAATATAGTTTCCAAAGTGACTGAAGAAAAAAAATGGAATTTAGAAAATAAATCCACATACATTTGTAATAATCACAACAAGTATAGAAGACATCTGAAACACAGGGACACAGAAAAGTTGAATGTGAAAGGCTAGAAAAAGGTACACCAGGCAAATCCCAACCCAAGGAAAGATGGTGAGTTACATGAACATGATGAGAGAGGCTGTAAGTGAAAATGATTTATTTGAAAATAGTGCATCTTCCATGGAAAAGTTTGGTAGCTTCTCAAAAAGTTAAACATGGAATTACCATATGAACCAGCAGTTCCACTCCTAGGTGTATACGCAATAGAACTGAAAACAGAAACTTGGGTATTTGTACACCAATGTTTGTATCAGGATTACTTACAACAGCCAAAAGGTGGAAACAACCCAAGTGTCCAACAATGAATGAGTAAACGAAATGCGATACGCACACACAGTGGAATACTACTGAGTCATAAAACGGAGTGAAGTCCTGATACACTCCAAATCATAGCCGAACCTTGAAAACATAAGCGAAATAAGCCAGACATTAAATAACAAATATTATATAATTCCATTTATATAAAATATCTACAATAGGCAAATTCATAGAGACAGAAAGTAAATTAGAAGTTACCAGAGGCTGGAAGGAGGAAAAAATGGGGAGTTATTGCTTAATAGATACAGAGTTTCCATGCTGGGTGACGAAAACTTTTGAAAACGAATAGTGGTGATCATTGCACATTGTGAATGTAATTGATGCCACTGAATTGTACACTGAAGAATGGTTAAAATGGCAAATTTTATGTTATATATGTTTTACCACAATAAAAACAGTTTAAGACTGGATATGGTGGCTCGTGCCTGTAATCCAAGCACTTTGGGATGCTGAGGCAGGAGGATTGCTTGAACCCAGGAGTTTGTACCAGCCTGGGCCACATAGTGAGTTCCCCATGTCTACAAAACAAACAAAAAACCAGAACCCTTAAGTGGGTGTGGTGGTGCATCTGTGGTCCCAGCTACTCAGGAGGCTGAGGTAGAAGGATCACTTGTGCCAGGAGCTTGAGTCTACAGTGAGCTATGATTGTACCCTTGCACTTCGGCCTGGGTCTTTGTCTCAAACAAAAAGTTTAAAAAAGCATTACTAGAGACAAAAATTGTTACCAAAAAATGATAAAAGTTTCAATTCAACAGGTATTGCATTTAAAACTTTTGCCAGATGAATACATCTTTGTCTCTCGTTATGGTTTTAATTTATATTTCCTTTTTTTTTTTTTTTGGAGAGGAGTCTCGCTCTGTCACCCAGGCTGGAGTGCAGTGGCACAATCTCAGCTCACTGCAATCTCCGCCTCCCAGGTTCAAGCGATTCTCCTGCCTCAGTCTCCCAAGTAGCTGAGACTACAGGTGAGCACCACCACGGCCAGCTGATTTTTTGTATTCTTAGTAGAGACGGGGTTTCACCGTGTTAGCCAGGATGGTCTCGATCTCCTGACCTCGTGATCTGCCCACCTCAACCTCCCAAAGTGCTGGGGTTACAGGCGTGAGCCACCACACCCGGCCTATATTTCCTTGATTATTTATGATTTGAGCATTTTCTTGTATGTATATTGACTGCTATTTTTGTGAGAAATCTAATCAAATCTTTTTAAAATCAGTTTTTAAAAATTGGATGATTTATTGTTTACTCTAACTTGGAGGAGTTTTTTACATATTCTGAATTCTAGTTCTTTGTTGTGTATTGCAAATATGTTCTCCACTTTGTGACCTGTCTTTTCATTCTTTTTTTGGTATTATATAGAAATCCTTAATTTTAATATAGTCAGATTGATCACCTATTTTTCCCTTCATGATTTGTGTTTTTATGTAACTTGTTCAAGGAATCCTTCCTAGGTTTTAAACATATTCTCCTGTATTGTTTTCTAAAACCCTTATAGCTTTTCCTTTTATCCTTGGATTTTTAGTTCACCTGAAATGGATTTTAAGTTTGATATAATGTAGGAATTCATTTTACCTTTTTTGTTTGTTTTTCTTTTTTTTTTTTTTTTTTTTTTTGGCCGGGCATGGTGGCTCATGCCTGTAATCCCAGCTCTTTGGGAGGCCAAGGTGGATAGATCTCTTGAGATCAGGAGTTCGAGACCAGGCTGGCCAACATTGCAAAACTCTGTCTTCTATTAAAAATACAAAAATTAGCCAGGCACAGTGGTGGATGCCCGTAATCCTAGCTACTCGGGAGACTGAGGCACAAGAATCACTTGAACCCGGGAGGCAGAGGTTGCAGTGAGCCAAGATCACGCCACTGTACTCCAGCCTGGGTGATAGAGCGAGTCAGTCTCAAAAAGAAAAAAAAAAAAACAAGAAAGCTTTTTTTTTTTTTTTTTTAATGAAGATATCCTATTTCCCAGCATGTTTATCAAAAAACCCATCCCTTCCCAATTTCTCTGCAATGTCACCTCTCATATCAAGTGTTGATAAGTGGGTTTGTTTCCATGGGCTATTTATCTCTATACCAATTCAACACTCTGCATTATGTAGCTTTATAAGAAGTCTTGATATCTGGTAGGGCAACCCTCCTTTGCTTACTGTTTTTCTTCAAGAATATCTTGGCTATTCTTTTTCTTTTCAATTTATATAAGGATTTTAGAAGCAGCTTGTCAAGTTACACAACTGCCGAGGTTTTTATTGGAATTGCCTTAATTTTATAGATGAATATGGGGAGAATTGGCCGTTTTACAATGTTGAGCCTTCCAGGCTGCGCGTATGGTTTGAGCACATCTCTGCTTATCTCATTAATGACTCTACATTTCTATAATTTTTATCCATAGAGTCTGTAGTAGACTGAATAATGACTTCCAAAGATATCAGGTAATGCTGGGACCTTGTAAATGTTACCTTATATGGAAAAGAGTATTTGCAGATGTGATTGAGTTAAGGATCTTGGGATGGGGAGATTTTCCTGGATTATTTGGGTGGGTCTCTATAGGTATCATTGTAAGAGGGAGGCAGAAGGAGATTTGACACATAAGGGAGAAAGCAATTAACCACAGAGGTAGAAACTGGAGGGATGCAGCCACAAGCCAAGGAATGCCAGCAGCCACCAGAAGCTGGAAGGGACAAGAAAGAGCTTTTTCCTGTAGAGCCTCCATAGGGAGTGCAGCCCTACCAGCATCCACTCAGTGATACTGACTTTGGACTTCTGGCCTCCAGAACAACTGTGAAAGAATAAATCTCTGTTGTTTTTAGGTCACCAAGTTTGTGGTAACTTGTTTCAGCAGCCACAGGAAACAATTCAGAGACTTTGCACATCTTTTGTTGTATTTATTACTAGGTATTTGATGTTTTCTGTTGTTCTTAAAATGATATATTTTTAAAAGCTGTTTGTTGCTGTTATAGAAAATCCAATGAAATTTGGTATGCTGATTTTTGTTTGCTGCAACTTTGCTAAACTTGTTAATTCTAATGGATTTTTCTAGGTATATACTCATATGACCTGTGAATAACAGCACACTTGTTTCTTTTCTTCTAATCTTTATGTATTTTTAAAAAATTGCTCCACAGTGCTGCCTAGGGCATCCATTACAGTTTGAACTGAAATGGTAATAGAAACATCTTTGTTTTGTCCCTGATCTCAAAGGAAAGCTTTCAGCATTTTATCATTATAGTTACTGTAGACTTTTGTAGATACTCTTTATCAGGTTAAGAACTTTTTTTTTCTTCTTCTTCTTGGTTTGCTAAGAGGTAGGGTTTTTTTTTTGTTTGTTTTTTTGTTTTTGTTTTTGAGACAGGGTCTTGCTCTGTCACTCAGGCTGAAGTGCAGTGGCGTGATCTTGACTCACTGAAACCTCCACCTCCCTGGTTCAAGCGATTCTCATGCCTCAGCCTCCCAGGTACCTGTGATTTCAGGTGCCTGCCACCATGCCTGGCTAATTTTTTTTTTGTATTTTTAGTAGAGACAGAGTTTCACCATGTTGGCCAGGCTGGTCTCGAACTCCTGAGCTCAGGCAATCCACCTGCCTCGGCCTCCCAAAGTGCTAGGATTACAGGTGTGAGCATCGTGAGATCTAAACATCATCTTTAGATCTCATAGTTTTATTGCGTCCATTGTACAACCTTAGGCAAGAGTATGCAGGAGCCACGACTCTCTGTCTTCCTGGAGGGGGAAATGTTCATTGAAATTTGTTCAGGAACCATTTTCTCTTTATACACATGGACAGAACCACTGAAATCTATTGTTCGAACCTTGGTTTCGGAGGGAGCACTGTGTGCTCATGCAGACCTGGATCTCAGTGGAATAATACAGGCAAAAGTACCTTGCACATAGTTGCTCATATATTTATAACACTTTGAAGAAAGTAATGATGTAAAAGTCCGGACTTACGCTAGAATTTTATTTAGCTTCTCTTTCCCTGCTCCTCAATTGGTGCTAGAGCTAAAGAGAGAGACGTCATTTTCTCAGTGTTATGTTTGGATCGAAACACCAGGATAAGCCAGTTTGCCCTTATCTAAAAGTCGCTCTGATTCCCCATCTACCCTGGGTTGAGTTGGAAATGTGTGAATTGAAGCCTGAATTGAGGTGTAAAAAAGCAAACGAAGATCTTACACACGTATTCACTGAAAGAATGTCTATGAAAGGGCTTTTAATGCTGTGATATATGGAACATATGTAACACCTGTAACATGTGGAAGGTGTTTTACTCATCAGAAATGTGAATGGGAAGCAGAAAATCAAGACAGAGACAGCATTACTAATTCTCTATTAAATGAAGAACTTTAAAAACGTTGAAAAGTAAGCAAAACTATGGCAAGCCAAGTAAGAGAAGCAGAGAAATACCAAAACTGACCAAACTCAGTAAATAACTTTACCTTGGCTTATTGCAACATCACTGTATCTCCGCAGGTCTGCTTCCCTATCAGGCTGTTTCCCTAATGTATCTCTAGGAGAACATTTCAAGTCAAAGCCATGCTTTATGCTCAGCCATAAATGTCATGCTTCATATGCTTGAAAATAATAAAAGTTCTAGAGTCCAGTTAATTTCACTTCTTTCTTTTATGTTATTAACGCTCCCATCCTTCTGGAGATTGGAATGTGGAATGCAATGTGGCAAATATTAAAAAGTGGGAAAAGATGTAGGAAAATAATCTGATGTCAATTTAGTTTTCCCTTGGAGTGGAGCAATCCTTTCCCCCAGAGCTCGGGCCCAGCTTGGCTTCTCGGCAGCCTCAGGCGGCCACACTGAGAGGGCGGCTCTCCCGCCTGCCTTGTCGAATGGGCTCTCTCGGATGGAGAGGATGGAGAAGGGATCCCACTTGAGGCTAAATGGAAACAGACATGCTTGGACATGTCAGAATGGGGCTGCCTGGCCACCCAAAAGACTTCTTGGGGTGAGGGCCTGAGGAGCTTCCTGCAGGGCTGAAGTGATGAGTTTGCCCTCAGCCACAGGAGGAAGCTTAACGCTGAGAAGGGCCACTTGCCACCACTTGGACCAGCCCTGCGGTCTGTGGCCGGGATCTTTGGATGGCAGGGGCATGTGAGTAAATGCTAAGATCATCTGCTGACAATGCCTGTGAGGCAGTGGGCACACGGGCCTGGTTTGGGGCGTGTTTCTTGAGTGTAGCACAAAGGGAGGTGAAGGGTTCTCCTCGAAGCACCCTCCTCACCCACCACCAAGTGCCCTGACTTCCAGAGACAGTACTGAGGTGATGTGGGCCCTATTGGGCCCTGCTGCAGAAACAAGCCACCCTGTGTCTGGCAGTGGATTTGTTCAGGGCCATGTCCAGGCATACGACCCAGAGGACTCAGAGACCTCCTAGGAGCCAAGGCCCTTGCAAGCAAGTGGGAGAAACACCTGGAGCCCATGGGATCTGGGTTCCTGTGGGTCACATGTTAGTGTCATTTCATCGGCCCTGCAGGCTTGGGAGGCCCAAGGAAACTTGGGTTACATAAAAAAGGAAAAGCATACTGTAGTTTGGCAAACAAAATGTGTCTTTGTGTGTGAGAGTGTGTGTGTGAGAGAAATGAGCTTTCATTTAGAAGCATTGGCAGCAGTTCTAACTGGTTCCCAAGTCCTTTTTAAATGATATTTTCTGAGCCTGGAAACCAAGCAGGCAGATCATGGAATTTTGGCTGGAGATGTTTTTTAAAAAATGTAGGCTAGCAATGAAAAAGGAGGTGGTAATTTGGCTCTGAGGCCTTTATGGGCTGCAGAGCAAACCCAACAGGGTTACTATGGCGGCGCTTCTACTGTTTATATAAACAAAGGTTTTTTTCCTGACAAACATACTTCGTATTTAATAATCCTCAATCCACAGGGGCCTCTTCCCTCTCTGTGTGTGTAGCTAGTTCATGCCATTTGGAACTGGGGAGAGTTTTATTATTGCATGTGGCTGTTTTCAGGCACCCAATACACTAGAATTAAGTGTTAAGTGCTGGTATCTTGAAGTGCAGGGTGAGAGGTACTCAGTGTTTGTAAGAGAGATGAACCTGCAGGAGAAAACGCAAAACAGTCTTTTCCTGGGTCCAGAGTCTCCTGGGCCAGCCACACCCAGCATTCAGAAGTAGACACTGCCACGATAATTCAGTTCACACTCCCAATACAACCTGCACAGCACCTACCACACCTCTCTGAGTAGCACCGCAGCCTTCAGATTACCACTGAGATGTCCACTTCCTGTTAGCCCATATCTAATTATGTGGGAAGACTTAACAAATCCTGTGTTGTGAGAGGACTCCTCTGGTTATGGGTAATAAAGACCCTACTCTATGGAACTGAAGCACAAAAGGGGACTTATGACTGGATCGTGTCACTGGAAAGGCTGGGGTAACCTGGCTTCAGGAATCACTGACCCAGCTTGTGTGCCTGTATCCCAGATTCTGGCACATCTGACGTAGTCCCTGTGACCCCCCACTCCATAGTTTCCCCAGAGTCTCTGGGAAGACTCTGTCTGTTTAGATACGTTGGGTCTGACCTAAGGACTTTGAGTGTTCTCAGCCATCCTTTCTCTAGGAACATAGGGTGACCAGAAATGCCAGCCAGCTTGGGCAAAGCCACTCACCTTTTCCTCCCTCTGGAACATCCAGCCACCTCTCTAGACCTGCCCAGGAGCTCAGAGCAGCCCAGGAGGGCCTCTCAGTTGTTGCCCCTCACTGCCCTCTGGGGTCTCCAGAGCCAGCAGGGAGTACTGAGGGTCCCTCCTAGCTGCAAGCTCCAGAATTCTCTTTGAATGCCACTGCCAGGGTTACCCTGTGAATCAACTGGTCCTACTCCAAGGGTGTCACATGTGCATGATGTAGGTAGACATGGCATCAGGACTCCAGTGATCCCAGACAGAATCCCCATGACGTCCTGTGACTATCGCCAGCAGCAGCCAATCTGTGGGTCCGTATGTTGGCTTCATTCCCCCAGCTTTGGGATCCTTCATAACGACAGGACATTGGTGTCCTCCTCCACCACTCCAAATGCCACAGGCATTTCTCAAAGTCCCTAGGAGTTTGTGTGTATGTTTGGGCACAAGCCCATTACGTCTTTTGCCGGTCTGGGTTAGCAATCATCTGCACCTGTTGTGCCCTCTCCTCAGGGCCCACGCCTTGCCCCACAAGCTGGTCACCCCACAGCCGCTACTCCTGAGGTACTACCAGGCTCAGTTCTTGCGCTGAGTGGGGCTGGGACCACATACCACAGGGTCACCCTCTCAATTCACTGCTCCACCATCTCCTTTCCACTAAAACTTTCTTCTGCACTAAAAGATCCTCATATCCCCTGCCATGAACACCACAGGCATCTATTTCAACAGGTGATCCCCTGTTAAACAGTCACCCAAGAGACCCCCAGGGGCACAGCGCTGTTTGGAGAACACCAGAGCTGGGCTCTAGTCCTCATTCTCTGCCTTTTCTTTTATACCCACATGATGCTTTGTCTGTTGATGATGATAATAATAATAATAATAATAATAATAATAATAATAATAATAATATCTGGGAGAACTGTTGCTTAAAAATGTAAAACAAAACCACGGTGTAAATGGAGCGGGGTCTTCATTGGAGAGTCTAACCTTGGGGGCCCTCCGCAGGAGGGGGCTGATGGGCCCCCAGTTAATGTAAAGAAACCACTAACTGCCAGAGAGGAAGAGGGATTTGAGGATGGCCGAGCCAGGGAGCGTGGAGCAGCCAGGCTTTGTGGCGCGGCCTTCCACAGGGGCATGCTGGAGTTCAGCACTGAGAGCACTGGGAAGAGAGGGACAGCAATGGGCACCTCAGCCCCTCAGCAGAAGATGGTGACCGCCACAGTGGCCCAGACTCCTGGAATTTCTGAACTACTCTGTAATTGGTTGGAATTTTGGAGGTCCGCAGAACCCAAAGTTCTCCAGGTGGAGCCGAACCAGAAAAATGCTACTTTGTGGTGTTATTGTGACCCCCACCCCCGCGCCATATCCATCCCAAGTGGGTGTGAGCGGGGGATCGGAGTCACACAAACGAGAAAATGTAAAAACAAAACCACCGTGTAAATGAGGCGCTGGTCACAGCGGAGGAGCGCCCCGCACGACAGCCTTGCGGAGACGGGCAGCGGCCACACGGGGGCAGCGCCTTCCCAGCCTGAACGAGCACAGACGCGGCGAAGGCCCCGGGAGCCGGGAGGAAGCGCAGTAAGAGGTGGCCACGCGTCCTGGCCCTGTGCCCTTCCTTACATTTCTCGCTCTGCAGGGCGCGCCATGCCTGCAAACACAGGGCGTCAATGGCCCTGGGAGGCTGGAATGTGGGGTGTGCAGAATCCCATCCAGAGCAGTCTAGGGCAGGACCCAAGGGACACCCTGTGGGCAACCCCCACTCTAGGTTGGTCCCCTTCAAGTTCCTCTGCCCGCTCCCTGATCTCACCCAGATCGGCCCCCTCTCACTCAGAGAGCGGCCCCTGGGCTCCAGGCACTTTTCTAGGCCCTGGCGGCACAGTCGTCCCGGGACGCTGTCTGGAGGGCAGGGAAAGTCGTGTCCCCTCAGCGCCTCCTACCTGCCACCACTTCCACCTATGCCGGGAGCCCCAGACCCGCCTCCAGACCCGCACCCGCCGAGCTCGGTGCGGAAGAGGCTGCAGACGCCCGGGGCCCTGCCCTCGGAAGCAGGGGTCGCAGAGGGACTCCGGCCTTGAGGTATCTCGTGTCGGCCGCACACCCGGGCGTGGCTCTGGGACCGGGAGTGGGGAAGCTGCAGAGGCGCACAGTGATCCCAGGGGGGCGTCTGGAGACCACAGAAGGGGCGGTGCTCACGAGACAGGCGTCTTTCCTGAGGTCCACAGTCAGGCCAGCGGGGCATTTCTCCGGACGGCCTCTCCCCGCTCGCTCTGCTGGGAGGTTCACGCTTCCACCCTCAGCGCGGGGCCGCCCTGCCTCGCTCTCCGGAGCCCCCAAGCGGGTGTCAAGAACAGCCGCACCCACGCGGAAAGCTCAGTTTCCCCTCCTGTCCTTTAGGTTTCTGTGGCTTCTTTCTGCCACCGTAGCTGGAACCAGGACATGGCCGTGGTCCGGGAGAGCTGGGCCCAGAGTCCCGGCTTCCTGCGTGAGGGGGAGCGGCTGGGAAGCGGGTTCCTGGCGGCTGGACCACCGCCCCAGGTGGGCGTGCGGACTCAGAGCCTGGATTCACACACACAGAGCCCTCCTACAGCGGTGCACGCCCCGCGCCCGCTCCCTTTCCTGGTTTTTGGTGGATACAGCCTGTCGCAGGCCCACCAGTTTAAAGGAGTTTAAATCCCCACGCAGCCGACTTTGAGGAGAGAATTCAGGAAGCTGGCACGGCTGCATCTCCATCCAGAAGGTTTTGTGTCTGACATTTGATTGCAAATTGCAACGTTTCAAGGCTTTATAGTTCAGGGGTTGAAGGCAGGAGAGGGAGCCTATCTGTAAATATCTTTCTCCTTAAAATGTGGTCTCTCCCGCCTCTCTTACTTTTGGCTCCTTTCCCTTTTTTGGCACAGGAAGATGGCTGAGGTCAGCGAGGCTGGGTTGTTTCCCTGTCCACAGCGCATTAGGGACCAGAAAAGAATGTTGGCGTCTCTAAGGTGAGCTGCTGTCACCTCAGGGTCCCGGGCTGGGGGTGACAAAGGCTAAGCTAAGACGAGGCCCCTAGGTGAGTGGATTTTGCATTGATTTGGAAGTTGGTTCTGGCTATTCAAAACAGTGTGGAATTCCTTGGTGTTGAGGTCGCTTTGGAACTCGAGGTCTCACTTATGCCGGCTTCTTGCTCCAGGAGCGACGGGCCTGGTGGAGAAAGGGAAGCCGCGCAGCCTCTCAGGTGGCCAGATCTCCCTCTAACCCGCACTGGCAGCTTGTCTGAGGTCTGGCTGCAGAGCTATCTGAAAGGAGCTGCGCTAGGAGATGCCAGTGGGGTGTCCCAGTCACACAAAACTGCAGGCACAAATGGGTTGACCATGCCTCAGTCTAGACTGCCCCCCTCATCGCCCACCCCAGTGCCTGACCAGCTTGCAATTACTTGACCAGTACATATGACCCTCAGCAGTCACCTGCTAATATAAGCTCCGATTTCAATCCACTTCACATGCCCCCTGCCCATGCAGGACCCTCACCTCCAACGTCCCCCGCCCCACCCCCTGCTCCAGTATGCCTCGACTCCCCAGGCCTAGCTCAGCCTTCTGTCTTAGAAGAAATGGTCGTGTGTGGTCCTAGGCTCTGTCTGGACTCTGGCCTCTGCATCGTGTCAGCACGTGGCTGCCCTGGGCTGGAAGAGGGACACTGCTGTCCCTTCTGGTATTCTGGGCAAGGGGATGAGTAGGCTTTTCTCCAAGGTCCTGTAACACAGCTGAGATCAGGCTGAAATATTTAGCAGGACCATCCTGGAGGCTTGGACAAGCACAGGGCAGTGAGGTGCAATCCACCTCCCAGCGTGGTGTCTGCTAGGGCCATAGGATCATCTTTGGGGAGATGAGGACTCTCACAGGCTGCCATCGTCTGCCCCCAAGAGAGAGGGCTCTGTCTACCCCTCTATATTCAGGAGAGAGGATGAGGGCTTCCATTCACCTTTGGGACAGTCTTTACTTTGTCCCCAAGCCCAAAGAGAAGAGGAAATTCTGTTTTCCTACAGCCCGGGACTCAGATCCTCTCATTTCTGTGCCTTGGTCTGTCTGTGCCTAGGACACTTGACAGTGGGGTTCATCCAGTTGCGGACAGGGAGAGGGACGGTAGCTCCATCCTCAGCGACAGCCCCACGCTGGGCCCTGCAGGCTCCACAGAGCCACCGCTGCTATCAGCACACTCAGGTATCAGCTGGGCACAGGGGATGTCAGCAGCACAGTCCATTCCTTCCCTCCACCCACCCTGGGATCAGGCAGCACTCATGTCTGCCTGGAACATCTGCGTTCAGATTCATGGAGGCTTCACAGTTACCTTCAGGGATAACGTGGGCATTTGCTTCACTCAAGATGGCTTTCCTAGAAAAGGGCAAATCTGACTCTGGGGTGAATTTAGGCATCAACTCATATGGACATAAACTGCTGGATCCTTGAAGTACACTTATGCAGAGTTTAAAAATTCTCCAGGTATGGGTCCAAGCTAGAGCATCACTTTCCATGGCTTTCTCTCCTCTCATCTGTCTCCTGTTCTCCACCCTACTATTTGAAAGCTCCCCATTCCTCTCAAGTCTCCTACCACCCCCTTCCCCAACTGCCTGCCCTCAATTCTGGGTGGCTGCCCTAATTTGGGGTGAAGATGAAAACCAGCAGTCCACCATTCCTCTGCTTCCCATTAACTCACCTACACAAAGAGGCATAGTGGCTTATAGCCTCTCCTTTTCTCCTGTCACACTGGAGAAGGCTCACCACCCTGCCAAACCTGGCCCTTCTGCATCTGGGAGGAGGAGGCAGGCAGCAGGAGACTCTGTAGGCCACTAAAAAGACCCTGGCTTCCATCTTGCTTGCTCTTTCCTGCTCTTTGACTTGCTCACTCTGCTGGAAGCTGGTTACTGTGTTGTGAGCTGCCCTGCAGAGAGACTCATGAGGCAGGGAGCTGAGTTCTTTGTTTCAATAGCCTGTAAAGAACTGAATTCTGCCAACAACCACATGAAGGGCTTGGAAGTGAGCCCTCTTCCCTCAGGTGAGCCTTCAGATGAGACCACATCCCAGCTGACTGTAGTCTTATCAGAGACCCTGAGCCCAAGGACCCAGCTACACCAGTTCAGAGTCTTGACTCACAGGAATTGTGAGAAAATAAATGTTTACTATTTTCAACTGCAAAATTTGGGAATAATTTGTTACACAGCTATAGATAATGAATACAATGGTTCTCAGACTTATTAATTTCTCAGCCCTGAAAATTTTGGAAAAAACTGGGGATTCATATGAATTTCCCAGCTTTTTATTTTACAAAATAGATCTTGAAAAATGGCAACCACTCCTTTCTTTCCTTATTGTTGTTATAAATGAAGGATCACCATTTCATTTTAATTATTTTTTACGTAGATGTTATTTTCAGTTTGGCAGGCCAAAGTAGGAGGATCACTTGAGGCTAGAAGTTGGAGACCAGCCTGTGCAACATAGTGAAACCCCTTCTCAATGAAAAAGGTATTATTTTCATACAGTACAATTTGTCTGCTTAAAATCTGAAGATCAAAAGCAGTTGCTGCAATTTCCCAGCCAACAGGAAGGGAGAGGATGTGTCCATAGCAGATGTCTTCAAGGAAATATTTTTGAAATTACACACCTAACTTTTGCTGAGATATCATTGGCTCAAAATAAGTCACATGAGCAACCTAGCTGTATGGCAGTTTGGGTAATGTAGATTCTAGTTGGTTAACTAAATGCCCACTTAAAAGCCAGGGGATTCTATTGTTGTGGAAGGAGACAGTTCTGTGTTGTCTTCTAAATTGTCAGCCGCCGCCTCTCTTCTGGATTCTATCCATCAGCATGTCATGGGCTTCTCATTTAAAAAAACACCTCCTTTGACTGTACATGCTGCACACTCCTTGTTAGCACCTGCCCTTCCTCTTCCTTAAACTCTTTTTCCTTTTTCCTCACTCCCATTCACCCCTCAACCCTAGGCAGTACAGATCTTTCCTGACACTCTTCTGAGACTAGTGGTCTCCTTTGGTTGAATTCATTCTCTTCAGAGCCTCCCCTACTGACTGTCTCTATAGCTTCCAGCAGGTTTGTGGTGAAAAGAAAGAGAGATCAGACTGTTACTGTGTCTATGTAGAAAGAAGTAGACATAAGAGACTCTATTTTGTTCTGTATTAAGAAAAATTCTTCTGCCTTGAGATGCTGTTAATCTGTAACCCTAGCCCCAGCCCTGTGCTCACAGAGACATGTGCTGTGTTGACTCAAGGTTTAATGGATTTAGGGCTATGCAGGATGTGCGTTGTTAAACAAGTGCTTGAAGGCAGTGTGCTTGTTAAAAGTCATCACCACTCTCTAATCTCAAGTACCCAGGGACACAATACACTGCAGAAGGCCACAGGGACCTCTGCCTAGGAAAGCCAGGTATTGTCCAAGGTTTCTCCCCATGTGATAGTCTGAGATATGGCCTCCTGGAAAGGGAAAGACCTGACCATCCCCCAGCCCGATACCTGTAAAGGGTCTGTGCTGAGGAGGATTAGTAAAAGAGGAAGGCCTCTTTGCAGCTGAGATAGAGGAAGGCATCTGTCTCCTGCTCATCCCTGGGCAATGGAATGTCTCGGTGTATGTTCTATTTACTGAGATAGGAGAAAACCACCTTAAGGCTGCAGGTGAGACTAGTACTGCTCTTTAATGTACCAAGATGTTTATGTGTGTGCACATCAAAGCACAGCACCTTTTCTTAACCTTGTTTATGACACAGAGACATTTGTTCACATGTTCTCCTGCTGACCCTCTCCCCACTATTACCCTATAGTCCTGCCACATCCCCCTCTCTGAGATGGTAGAGATGATGATCAATAAATACTGAGGGAACTCAGAGACGGTGCCGGCGTGGGTCCTCCGGTGCCAGTGTGGGTCCTCCGTATGCTGAGCACCTGTCCACTGGACCCACTTTTCTTTCTCTATACTTTGTCTCTGTGTCTCTTTCTTTTCTCAGTCTCTTGTTCCACCTGATGAGAAACACCCACAGGTGTGGAGGGGCTGGCCCCCATCAATGTTGACACTCTTTCCTGGAATACTCTGTGTCCTTCATTTATTTGCTTTTATAGCCTGTAATGTTTTCCACATTAATTGTAGTCGCTCATAGTCAGCTCCTGCTATGAATGACTCCTTTTCTGCATTCTTCTTCCTTCCTTTATTTATTTATTTTTTTTAGATGGAGTTTTGCTCTTGTTGCATAGGCTGGAGTGCAATGGTGCAATCTCAGCTCACCGCAACCTCCGCCTCCTGGGTTCAAGCAATTCTCCTGCCTCAGCCTCCTGAGTAGCTTGGATTATAGGCACCCACCTGTTATTAGCCTGGCTAATTTTTTTTTTTTTTTGTATTTTTAGTACAGATGGGGTTTCACTATATTGGCCAGGCTGGTCTCGAACTCCTGACCTCAGGTGATCCGCCCACCTCAGCCTTCCAAAGTGCTGGGGTTACAGGTGTGAGCCACCACACTGGGCCCTTTTCTGCTTTCTATTATCTCTCAGCATTTCCCAGAGCAATCTCATGTTATTTTCTCCTTCCACTCCATGCACTTATTCTGAGCAGATCCACTTCTAGGGTAAACCAGTTAGGATTGTGTTTAGCTGCATGTAACAGAAACCCAGCAAATAGTGGCCAGTACAAATAGGGGGTTAATTTCTAATGGAGTGGGGAGTCTCCAGGCTGGCCAAGTCCAGAGCTCATTAGGCCCCTTCTGTATTCTGCTTTGCCATCTTTAATGTGTGGCTATTTTCCCTGTGGTGCAAGATGGCTGCCACATCCTCAGGCATCACATCTGCATTCCAGGCAGGAGGAAGGAAAAGGGAAAAGGGCAGGAGGCAAAGGTAGGGTGCCGACTGAGTCTGTTACATTTTGTAAAGGTTATCTCAGGAGGCCTTCTGGTGCCTTCCACCCCCGTTTCACAACCAGGTCCTGTGGCCTGCCCTAGGTACAAGAGTGTCATAGGAAATGAGTCATTTAGCTGGGCACAGTGCAGACCAAAACAAAATCAGGGGTCGTGATGTTAATAAGAAAGAAGGAGAAGGTAATAAGTGGATGGGAAAGCAGCCATGGGTGCCACCCATGACTTTAATTGGCATCTATCTGCTGACAACTCAAAAAAATCCATATCTTTTATACAAATGGCCAATAAGCACATTAAACAATGCTAAACGTCACTAATCACTAGGGAAATGCAAATAAAAACCACTTCACACTCCTTGAGATGGCCCTTCTTTTAAGTAAACTCAAAACAAGTGTTGTACAGATGTGGAGAATTTGGAATTCTTGTGCATTGCTGGTGGGAATGTAAAATGGTGCAGTGTGTATGAAAAGCAGTCTGGCAATTCACCCAAAATTAAACATAGAGTTGCCATAGGATCTGGCAATTCCACTTCTAGGTATATACCCTAAGGAATTGACAGCAGGCACTTGAATAAACATTTGTGCACCCATGTTCATAGAAGCATTATTCATAATAGCCAGAAAGTGGAAATCACCCAAATGTCCATTAACAGATGAATGGATAAACAAAAGGTGTGTATG
The DNA here is from genome assembly GCF_002776525.5 of Piliocolobus tephrosceles. Classification (NCBI taxonomy): domain Eukaryota; kingdom Metazoa; phylum Chordata; class Mammalia; order Primates; family Cercopithecidae; genus Piliocolobus; species Piliocolobus tephrosceles. The sequence continues at coordinate 69,905,532 of NC_045448.1, read as the reverse complement.
CATGCAATGGAATAGAAGTGTTTTTTGTTTGTTTGTTTCTTTTGAGACGGAGTTTTTGCTCTGTTGCCCAGGCTGGAGTGCAATGGCACCATCTTGGCTCACTGCAACCTCCGCCTTCTGGGTTCAAGCAATTCACCTGCCTCAGCCTCCGTGTAGCTGGGACTACAGGTGACCGCCACCATGCCTGGCTAATTTTTGTATTTTTAGTAGAGACGAGGTTTCACCATGTTGGCCAGGCTGGTCTCGAACTCCTGACCTCAGGTGATCCTCCCGCCTCGACCTCCCAAAGTGCTGGGATTACAGGTGTGAGCCATCGCACCCAGCTTGAAAAAGCAATGAAGTTCTGACACATAGTACGACATGGATGATCCTTGAAGACATCATACTAAATGAAACAAGTCAGACAGATATTGTATCTGTCAAGGAAAAATATCGTATGATTTCACTTATACAAGGTGTCTAGAACAGGCAAATTCATAGAGAATAAAGTAGAAGGTAGAAGAGAGGTCACCAGGGTCTGGAGAGAGGGGGGAATGGGGAGTTATTGTTTAATGAGTACAGACAGACTTTCAGTTTTGCAAGATGAAGAGTTCTGGAGGTGGATGGTAGTGATGGTTGCACAATAATGTGAATATACTAACACTACTGAACTACACACTTAAAAGTGGTTAAAATGGTATTTTTTTTTTTTTGAGACAGGATCTGTGGAATCTCACTATATTGCCCAGGCTAGTCTCGAACTCCTGGGCTTGAGCAATCTTCCCACCTCAGCCTCCTGAGTAATTGGAACTATCTGCCACCCTGTCTGACTTAAAATGGGAAATTTTATGTTATGTGTATGTTACCATAATAAAAAACTCCTTATCTTCAGTTTTGAACCCTCATACTTACAGGGCTTGTTTGTTCAAGCATTGGACATTTGGCTTGGATGTCACCTTAAGCTGTATGCCCAGAACTGAACTCATGAAGTCCCACGCTGAGCTCTACGTGTTACCTCTCTGAGGTCACATTCACAAGCTTTGTCACTGGCCTGCAAAGCCTCACACCTTGCCAAGATGGGAGTGCCCCGAGCTCCACTTCCCTCTGGAACGGGAGGGTCTTGGTAGGTTCTGGTCTCAGCCCCAGGTCCAGGGGGCCCAGGCTTCTCCACCACCCTCCGCTTCCTTATCAAGTTCAGATCATCATCCCCCACCCTTCCAAAAACAAACAAAACACCTCCTTTCTCTTTCCCTCCTAAGTTCCTTTTCAGAGTCCTTGGTGTTTTTTCCTGCTTTGATCTTGGGGGAAGACCATTCTGTTCATGTTGCCAGATCTGGGACAAGAGGTTGGGCTCTGCCCTTGGGACAAGGGCACGCTGGTCTACCCTTTTCCAGAACACTGCCTGTCGAGGAGTCTCAGGGTGGGGAAAGCCTTGTCAAGCACCCAGGGTTCTGTCACACTCTTCCTCAGGACCAGGAGCTTCCCTGGGGGAGGACGTATGAGCCAGCATCCTTCCTGGTCAGCTGTTGTTGACTCTGACCCCAGCCTAGGACTGTGAGTCTGCTGATTCCTGTGAAGAGAAAGATTTACTCCAAAGGGACTTGTAGTGTCTGCCTACATATGAAAAAGTCTGGTGTCATGTAGAAATTTCTGCTTCACCTGGCACGTCTACAAACAAAATGTAAAGCAGTTCTTGGCCAGGCAGGGTGGCTCATGCCTGTAATTCCAGCATTTCAACAGGCCAACTCTGGAGCATCACTTGAGGCCAGGAATTCAAGACCAGCCTGGGCAATATAGTGAGACCCTGTCTTTACAAAAAGTATAAACATTAGCCAGGCATGGTAATGTGCGCTTGTGGTCCCAGCTACTGGGAGGCTGAAGTGAGAGGATCACTTGAGCTCAGGGAGTCAAGTCAAGGCTGCAGGGAGCCCTGATTGCACTACTGCACTTCAGCCTGGGAGACAGAGCAAGACCCTGTCTCAAATAAAAATAAAAATAAAAATATAACTCACTAGGAGACATGCTAATTAACAATGAAGATGGGGAAGAGACTGAGATTTGGGGACATTTCTGATCCAATCAGCCAGAAGCCATTAGCTCAGGCACACACAAGATCTTGTTTATTAGACCCGAAAACCTGATTCAAAGGTATTTGTTATCTCTTGCTGCATAACAAATTCCTGTGAAACTTAGTGGTTCAAAATAACGTTTATTATCTCACAGTGTCTGTGGGTTAGGAATACAGAATGACTTGACAGGGTTCTCTGGCTCAGGGTCTCACAAGCTGCAATCGAAGCCTCAGCCAGGGCTGCAGTCATCTCAAGGCTCTCCAGGGCAGGATCCTCCTTCAAGTGCACTCGCTGAGTGTTGGAGAGAATCAGCTCATTGCTGACTGTTGGCCAGAGGCCACCTCAGTTCCTTGCCATGGGGGCCTCTCTGTAGGGCAGCCCACAGTAGCAGCCAGAGCAAGCACACTGGAGGGGCCAGAGAGCGTGTGAGCGGGAGGGTGGTCAGTCTTTATACCCCAAGCATGATTTTGCTGTATTCTCTTAATCAGAAGCAGGTCCATAGGTCTAGCGCCCATGCAAGGGGAGGAGACTAACCAGGGCACAAATACCAGGAGCTGGGGGTTACTGGCAGTCATTTTAGAAGCTTCCCAGCGCGCTTGCTAAATAGACACTGAGTTCTCCTTTGGCTTTGGATATTTCATCTTGCAGGGAGCTTTGGTCAATCAGTCAAATCAATCAGAGGTTAGGAGGTGGAGAAATAAGCAGACACAGGTCTGCGCAGTTCCCCCTGCCTTTCCCGGTAGCTGCCTTTCCCCCTGCCTTTCCCACTTGTGTTGATTTCAGCATTTTCAGACACAGATGGTGAAGTTGCGCATGTGTGTGAAGGGCCAGGGTTTCTCCTTGGCCTCTGAAGAAGAAAAGTGCAGTGGTTCTTAGGGCTGCCTTCTCTCTCCTTGCTCTGACTCGCCCTGGTGGTTTGGCCTTGCTCTGTGGTTTGTTTACACGGCTGGGCAAGGAAGATGACTTACCCTATCCAGGCTTCTAAGCCACATGGAGCCCTGGCAGGGCTGATTTCAAAGTGAATCATCAGTCAAAATAAGTCCTAACCAATGCCATGAGCAAGCGTCCATGTCCGTGGGGACAGTCTGTCTTTCCTGCAGACACACATGACAAATCACACTTCTGTGTCTTTGCATGTGCTATCCCCCATCTGAAAAGCGCATCCTACCAGCCCATCCATCCTTGCAGGTGCCCCTTCATGAACCTTCCTGGCTCCTCCTGCCTGACTTTCCTTTCTCCTCTGAAGTTCACGAGCAGGCAGTGTCTGTGGCTTGCAGTCTGGCTCCTGGTTCCATCTTGCCTCATAGGGATCTTCATTGCCCTGGTGTGGGCCTTATACCCTGCCTGCGGTGAGACAGAAGCTTCACCAGGGAAAGCCTTGTTGTTTAATTCTTTCAGCTTCACTTTGCTGCACAGTCCTGGGTAGGGCTCACAGATATTTGAGGGCAGAAGCCTGGTCAGGCCTCGTGTTTGGAGCCTCCCTCTATCCCTCTCCCAATTCTTTTGCACAGTGTCAGGCCACTGCAGGCTTTCTCTAGGTAAATGTAAATTCGATGTTGGTGTTACAGCATTTGCATTGATAGGACTTGTCATAGAGGAGGCAGATGGAGAGGATAGGCTCTAGCCTCTTCCTGCAGGCAGCAGTGATGATAGAGCTTGCTTTGACTCACGTCCACCTCTGCTCATTTCACCCTCTTTGCCCATTCACTCATGGGGCACTGTGATGCTGGTACCTACAGGGCATCTTGGTCAGACCTACTCTCTGTGGGGTGCCCAGGAGGTGCTGCTTATGGGGCCGTACTCAGTCTGGGGAAAGGGAGTCTAGATCTTTATTTCCAGTGAAGCAACCCCCGCCCTCACCCTGCATTCCTGACTTTTGGAAAGGGCAGTTGTTTTTTTGCTTTGAAGGAAGGAGAAGGAAAATGTGTGTGGGATCAGCAGGGAGGGGTTGGGCATCGCTCAGGAGCCTCCCCGCACAGGCACAGGCACGGCTGGAGGGTTGAACAAGGGAGTTCTGGGTGGGGCATTCAAGGGCTGCTGCAGACAGAGGAGCCGGCTTCTGGAGAGGACCACACCGTGTATTCTGTGCTCGGCGCTGCAGTTCCAAACTCACAGGACAAGGCCTAAAATGTCCGGGTGCTCAGTTTGCCATTGGGAACAGGAGGCAATGAGGTCCTTCTGGTAGAATTCGTGTCTCTTGTGCGCTCTGGGGATCCTGGGGCTGCCTTGATTGGATGGGTGGGAGGGCAGCACCTCTCATGCTCTGCTGTAACCAGCATTTAGCAACAGCATTTCTGGAGCCCTGGCTGTGCTCTGGCCTTTGGGGTAGTGGACACTGAAACCACAAAATCAGATGTGGCAGGTCCTTGCCCTGGAGCAATGCTTGCAGTCTAAAGGGAGAAAGACAGGGTGACATCAGAGGTTTGTGTCCCCTGCTGTGGGTGCTCAGAGGAGGGGGTACCAGGCAGGAGACATAATGTGTATGGGGGTGTAGAATGGGTTTGGCCCAGCTGCAGTATGAGGGTTTCAAGCAAGCATGAAACAGTCAGGGTTGTATTTTAGAAAGATCACTGTGGCTGGTGTGGAAAGACAGTTGGTGGGGAGGTACCTGGAGAGCGGTGGCTATGCTGGGTGGAGGCTCTGCGGCCATCCAGGAGAGTGATTCCAGAGGGCAGGTAGCCGGGCAGGAGACATCAGGGGAAAGCAGCTAGAGTTCCTGCTGTTCTGTGCATGGTGTGTGTGCATGTGGTTTTGATTGTGTGCATGCATGTGTATGTGCGTGCTTGTGCTCATGGGTGCGCCTGTGTGCATGCCTGTGTGTGTGTCCACACATGAGTGTGCGTGTATGTACATGTGTGAGCATGTGTGTGGGCTGCGGGAGAGTATAAGAATGAACATTTGCTGAACTTGGTATTATAGTCTTCATTTTACATTTGAGTAACTGAAGCTCAGATATTTTATTTTTTTGAGACGGAGTCTCACTCTGTTTCTCAGGCTAGAGTGCAGTGGCGCAGTCTCTGCTTATTGTAACCTCCACCTCCTGGCTAATGTTTTTATTTTTAGTAGAGACCGGGTTTCACCACGTTGGCCAGGCTGGTCTTGAATGCCTGACCTCAGGTGATCCACCTGCCTTGGCCTCCTAAACTGCTGGGATTACAGGCGTGAGCCACTGCACCTGACCTCAGATGTGTTAAATACCTTCCTTTTTTTATTCAATTAATATTTGAACATTGTCCATATGGAGGGCATATTTTACATATTTTGCCGCATTTAATCCTTATAGACACTTATAAAGGAGTTACTGTGGTTTCCCCATTTTCTAGATGAGGAAACTGACACTTGGACAGATACAAATCCTGACACGATTGAACTGGGTGACATATTTCTACACGGCAAATGTCACCTGAAACATTTTCAAATGATGGGCTTCTCATTTTGAATATTCAACATAGTCTTTTATTTTTTACACACAAAGGGCAATCTAGGTGCCTTTCATGATCCTCCAAGGGTAAAGGCAAGAAGGAATGAGGGGATAGGTATGGATTTCATAAAACAATAAGAAGGCACAAAGTCAAGTCTACAAGCACACAATCCTTAAAGCAGCATCCTCTGACAAAGTCCAAAGCAATAAATGGGGGTTATGGAGGATTCCACAAGGCCCCCATTAATGGAATTCTTTCTGTTTTTTGTTTTTTTTTAAGATGGAGTTTTGCTCTTGTTGCCCAGGCTGGAGTGTAATGGTGCGCTCTTGGCTCACCACAACCTCCGCCTCCTGGGTTCAAGCGATTCTCCTGCCCCAGCCTCCCGAGTAGCTGGAATTAACAGGCATGTACCACCACGCCCAGCTAATTTTGTATTTTTAGTAGAGATGGGGTTTCTCCATGTTAGTCAGGCTGGTCTCAAACCCCCGACCTCAGGTGATCCACCCGCCTCGGCATCCCAGAGTGCTGGGATTACAGGCGTGAGCCACTGCGCCTGACACTTCTTTCTGTTTTAATATTAAGCCTCTAACTTTGGCATGTGCTAACACAATGTGAAAAGGAAAGGAGGAGTGGTTGTGAAATGTACTTTAACTAACACTTCCGGATTTTAACGTGTGCGTGAGCCCCCTGGGTGTGGTATTAGAATGCAGATTCTAATCCAGTAGGTCTGGGTAGGGCCTGAGAGTCCCCATTTCTAACAAACTCCCAGGAGACGTCTCTACTGCAAGGCTGTCAAGGACGTGAAGAAGTACAGGTGCCTGCCGTTAGTGGCGAGTGGAAATGTAGGCGAAAGTGTGAGGGGAGGAGATGAGTTTTATTTTGGATGTGTTGCATTTGAGGCACTCTGATTTTTCTAGAAGAGTCAGTGTGACAAAAACCAAGCGAGAAGAATCAGTAGGAAGAGTGGGGTGTGCTGCTTCCTCCTGCTTACCTCGAGATCTGCCACTCCCAGCTCTTCTCACTGTGCTTGGCAGCCCAGGGGGAGCACCTTTAGAGCTGTCAGCAATGGCTCTTTCACCTTCTGGACTCTGGTTGGGTTCAAGCCAATGGGGAACCCTGCAGGAGGGTGTTGGAAGGAGACGAGTGGGTTGGGGTATGTATTTCCCTGACCCTTACCCTCCAATGCAGCCCCCAGCTTGTTGGAGTGGGGGTTCTTCTCAACATAGCTCCCTCTCTCTGGTGCTGGTAGCTTTTCCCTGTTACTGGCCCTTCTATACTGCACCATTCCTTGTTAGTGAGGGGACTGTTTATAGAGGTATGGGCTGGTTTGGGCAAAGCAATCAGCTTGTGTGTGCCATCTGTGTTCTGTTTGGCAATGACCAATAGAGAGGACATGGTCGACAATGCTAGATGTTGCAAGAGAACGAATTGGAACTAGGACATCCGATTTTGCAGTTGAGAGCTCTGTTTCCCAAGAGCAATTCTCAAAATATTCCCGATATGATGGGCATAGTGAATTGAGAGACGAATGAGGCTTGAGAAAGTATTAGGTGACTCCTCCAAAAAGTTGGACTATGAAGAGAATGAGGGAAGCCGGGCAGTAGCCAGAGTGAACACCGGGACTGAGGAAAGGGATTTGGGATTGGAGACGCTGGAGTATATTTGCAGGCAGAGAGGAAGGCCCTGTCAGAGATGGAGAGATTGAAGATGCAAAAGAGGGAGAGTGGATGATGGATGAAGAATCCCAGAGTTCCAAGGCCTCAGGATCAACACAAGACATGGAAGACTCAGCTTTGGAAAGGAGGAGGTATGTTTTCTTTATAGCAGATGAGAAGGAAGGGATAGCGAGTAATGAAACAAGGACCTGGCACAGGGAAGGGCACCAGCTGATCTCCTCTTGGGTGATCGTCTTTTCATTGATGGAGGAGGCAGATTTCCACCTGTGAGTGAAGGGGCAAAGGGCAGATGTGGTAAGTTTAGCTGTTATAAGGAGGAAAATCAGGAATATTTGGAGAAGGCCAGGCATGGTGGTTCATGCCTATAATCCCAGCAGTTTAGGAGGTCGAGGTGGGTGGATTGCTTGAGTCTAGGAGTTCAAGACCAGCCTGGGCAACATGGTGAAACCCCATTTCTACTAAAAATACAAAAAATTAGCTGAGCATGGTGGTGTGCACCTGTAGTTTCAGCTACTTGGGAGGCTGAGGTAGGAGGACCACCTGAGCCCGGGAGGTCAAGGTTGCAAATAAGCTGTGATTGCACCACTGCACTCCAGCCTAGGTGACAGAATGAGAGACCCTATTTCAAAAATAAAATAAAAAAGAAGTATCTGGAGAAAAATGGAAAGTGAGGTAACAGCCAGGCGGCCTTTTCCATGTGCTATGACCTGAATGTTGATATGCCCCTAAAAATCATGCATTGGATGCTAATCTCCAATGTGATAGTATTAACAGGTGGGTCTTTTGGAAAGTGATTAGGTCATGAGGTCAGAGCCCTCATGATTGGGGTTAGAGGCACTATAAAAGAGGCTGAAGGGAGCTGCCTCGCCCATTCCACCACGTGAGGACGCAGCAACAAGGTGCCGTCTTTGACATGGAGAGCCCTCACCAGACACTGAGTCTGCTGGTGCCACAGTCTTGGACCTCTCAGCCTCCAGAACCGTGAGCAATACTTTTTCTGTTGTTCATAAATTACCCAGCCTGTGGTATTTTGTTACAGCAGCCCAAACAAAGACACCATGTTACATGGTTCCTAATTGCTCTCACCATGTGGCTACCCTTCATGCATTTGCTCATTCCCTCTACCCTCACAACCACTTCTGTGGCAGCAGTCAACACCAAATGCATTGTAATTGTGAGAGTCTTTGCCTTTGTGGGGTCATTACTTGTCCTCCAGGATCTCTCTGTCGGCCCTCCACTGTTCCTAACTGGTATCTGGTGCGGGATGAAGCATGTGAATCCTCATGTGGTTTGACTGCTGGCTCTGGCTGACCTCAGGATGAGGTGGGGTTATGCGTTACAAACATGGGCCCACAGACCTACCCATCAGCAGAAATTGTGGACGGGGTTCCAGCAACTTTATAGAAGCTCTTAATGAGATTAACACCCTGCTGAGAGTTTAGTACATTGGGATTTGGACTGATGTGAATGAAATTGTTTGAGGAAAATTCCTTTGGTTGTTTCCCCGGGATGCTGAGAGATCCCTAAGGGATAGCAAGGAATTGGCTAATGGTTCCCTACAGACATTTTATCATGAAGTAGAAGTCCGTTAGAGGAAAGAAGTGACTTGCGGGAGATGTGAATTCAGAGGCTGAGGTGGCAGAAATGGACCTTGGGCATGTTTATCATCACTGCTTGCTCAGAGCAGTCATACCCATAGTCTGAGAAAGCATGAGACTGCAGGCTTGGCTGGACCTCATAGCCCAGTGAAGAGGCCCCATCCCGTTTTCCCTAAGGAAAGAACTTGGGATTTGGAATTGAAGGGTCTTGCTCTGCACTATATAATTTTAGGCAAATCTTTATCTCACTGAGATTATAATCTTCAAAAGACAACATCTTTGGACAAATAATACATTGGGTTAAATTCACACCAAGGTGTTGATGACAGACTACCCAAACTTTTCCTTGGCTCAAGACCATGGAGGGAAGATGTCAGTAAATCTAAAGCCAGGAATTCTATTAAGATTTCTGCACACTTAACCTTGGGTTAATTAAGCTTAGGCCTGAGTGCATAGGGGTGGTGTTCACTGGTCTTTAAACATTCATGTCTATGTGGAAGAAAGCCATTACTTAAAGCGTCTGTAAGGTGTGTGTCTCCCTCACAGACTTTAAAATCTGGGCTCTGTTTTCCATGACTGTCCTTTCCTGAGATACTTGCTGACTTTCCTCTTGACTTTGTACACCAATCCTGTTTGAAAGAAACAATTTCAAATACTGCCAGAGTATTCAGCTGTGACTCTTCAGCCTGCACCCATGTAGGTACATGTTCCCTCCACAAAGGGCCAATCTCCCTGGCTCATCACTATTTTTATTTAAAAGCAGAGACAAACAAAAAACTGGGAAGCTTCCTACCCAAAACAACAACAACAAAACCCCATTGGGTTTGTTTGTCGAGGAAAGGACCCATAGTTCTTTCAAATCTCACATGCCACATGCATTTCTTTTGCGAAAGATCCCTGACTTAATGTCTCTCCAAGGGCTTTGCAAAGATGATCTCATCCCTGAAATTGGCAGGGAAGAAGCTTTCTGGTTCTGTTCCAGCACAAGAACAGAAAGGTAGTTGTTAAGCAAGAAATTGTCCAGTTAATAATCAAACAAGCCCAGTCTCTTCTTCCCAGAAAGATTTCAGCCAAATTCTGGAGATAGTTTCTGCAGGCAGGGTTTACCCTAGACCCCACAGGCATCTGATTCTGGTTTCTATCAGAGGTTTAAAGGCCTGGTTGGTTTTCAGGGCCTCTGTGGAGGAAAAGGGGGCTGGAGAGGAGCAGACTGATGTGGAACCCTCCTATTCCAAACACACAGAAATGCGGGATGAAAGGAAACCAAATTAGTCCAATTGCTGGGACTGAAGAGGGAATGGAAAAACATAGCTGAGAGTGGTGAGCAGCACCACAGCAGACCTCGGGTGTGGATGTGTCTGTCTGTGCTGTTATTAGGCTGGGGTAAGGTCCACGCAGAGATGAGAATCAGAGGCTTGGGCTAGTGCCATGCACGAGCCTAAACAAGAAAGTGAAAAGCTGGAGCAATTGCAGGTCTGAACTCTTAGGGAAAGAGGGACTAGGACAAAGAATCCACCCGTTGAATCGGGAAGATGCCAAGAAAGTTTGCTTGTGCTTAGGTTCTGGGTGAAAAAATAAAATCCTTTTGTGAGAAAGTAAAATCCCAAGCTTATGCTTTGAGAGGTTTGAAGACTGAATTTATACTGTCTCTCAGTTACTAGCATCAGAAATTAAGAGATGCATGTGAAGAGTGGGCCCGTGTATGTTACTGCTGAGGATACATGCTGACATAGATGGAAAATCACTACAGTCATAAAACATTTCCATTGAAAAATCAACCTCAGTTGAAGATGAGCTTTCAGTAAAAAATTACAATATATCTGATAGACCCACCATAAACAAGAGTTTTCAGACACTTGTAGGGAGGTCAGCAACCCCAAACTCTAGATCATAGAAAAACATTTTAAAAGAGACCATCAAAGACAGGGATGTTTAAATGATTAAAGAGATACAAAGGCTGGGTGTGGTGGCTCACACCTATAATCCCAGCACTTTGGGAGATTGAGGCAGGAGGCAGGAGGATCAATTGAGCCCAAAAGTTGGAGACCAGTCTGAGTGACATGGAGGCCCCGTCACTACAAAAAATGAAAAACTGGCTGGTGTTGTGGTATACACCTGTAGTCCCAGCTACTCAGTAGGCTGACATGGGAGGGTCGCATGAGCCCAGGAGGTCAAGGCTGCAAGGAGCCATGATTGTGCCACTGCACTCCAGCCTGGGCAACAGATAAAGACTCTATTTCAACAACAACAACAACAAAAAGCCACAATGAAAGAATAATACATTATGAAAAGGAATGGGAGTAACATTGACAATAAAACGTTTGTGTTTATGTTCAGATTTTAGAAATAACTAGACTAAAACTGAGGGTAACAGATTGTCACCAAAATAAAACACAAACACACAACACCAACAATTCAGCAACACCTTCACCAGCCCCTAAAAAAAGCAACTCAAAGTAAAAAACTCCAAAATATAGGCCTTGGAAAGAGGAAACAGAATGCTTACATCTTGTTCTTGCATATTTCAGCCCACTGAACTTAGTACAGTTGATATTGTCTTATAAAATACGCCAGCTAGCATTAGGATTATCATGAAGGAAAAACAATGCAGACCCCAAATTGGGTTACCTAGGATACAAAAATAACATTTCTATTATAACAACATGATAATGGAAGGAACTGAGAATACTGTACCAGTAGGGTCCTTGGGAGATAGTGAATGGAGAATTTGAGTGGAGTCATGGGATGGAAAAAGAACATTACAGGGAAATCATGCAGGGTGTACATTCAAGCATCCACGTTCGAGAACTTTGGTACTAAACGTGCCTGATGATCAGCTACCGTCAACATAATGAGTCAGAGTGAACTTTGCCTCCTCCACTCCCGTGTTGCTATAGAGACTGTAGTCCCCTTTCTTGTTAGTCCCTATGACTAACATTTAAAATAACAATAGCAACAACAAAAACTGAATATGCACGTCTATTATATATCAATAAAAAATACAATGAAAACACCATGAACTTCTAGAAAGAAATATGAGGATAAGACCTTTACAGAAAAGATGAAAACAATTTTTTGGAAGACATAAAACAAGACCAGGTAGTTGGGAGACAAAATATATTCATAGATAAAATGTCTTGATATATACAATTCAATTTTTGTCCAAATCAAAGTTAATTCAATTCCAACAAAAATGCCCAAGAATTTTTCACAGAACCTGACAAAATAGGTCCAAAAATTCATATAAAAGAAGAAACAGTAATAAATTTCAAAAATCTTAATCATGATAATGCTGGTAATGAGAAATATGCCCTCTCAGATTTCAAAAAAATTTACAAGCTATAGAAACTTAAACAGTGTAATAATATAGGCATAGAAATAGGAAAAGCTACCGGTGGGACAGACTGCAGAGTAGAAAAAGACTTATGTATATTAAGAATTTGGTTTATGACAAAAGGAGCATTCAAAGCAGCATGAAGAAAGAATATTTAATAAATTGGTCTTGAAAAATAAACTATGAAAAAAGAAAAAATAGGATTCCCACCTCACTATACATACACACGTGTGTACATGCATACATATACAATTCCAGCTGGATTAAAATCTAAGTATAGAATGTAAAATTTTAAAATGTTAAGAAAATATAGACTATAACTTCAGGATATGGAAAATGTTTTAAACTGGACAGCATAGGCAAAAAAGAAATTTGATAAATTTGACTTCATGAAAATGGGAAGATACTTGCTGTATATATAGCTAATACAAATCAATGTGTAGAATATATTGAAACTCTTAAAAATTAATGCTAAAGATACAGGCAATCCAATGGGCAATTCAAATAAAAGATTGAGGGGGTGATAGCCATATGAAAAGCAGCTTACTTTGTTAGTAAGGAGGGAAATGCAAAATAAAAGAAAAAAACATTTCCCACTATCAGACTGACAAAAATTTAAAGCAACGGCTGGGTGTGGTGGCTCATGCCTGTGATCCCAGAACTTTGGGAGGCCAAGGTGGGCTGATCGCTTGAGGTCAGGAGTTTGAGACTAGCCTGGCCAACATGGTGAAACCCTGTCTCTACTAAAAATACAAAAATTAGCCAGGCATGGTGGTGGGCGCCTGTAATCCCAGCTACTCAGGAGGCTGAGGCAGGAGAATCACTTGAAGCCAGGAGGCGGAGGTTGCAGTGAGCTGAGATCGCACCACTGTACTCTAGCCTGGGCAACAGAGTAAGACTCTGTCTCAAAAACGAAACAAAACAAAAATTAGCCAGGCATGATGGGGCCTGCCTGTACTCATAGCTACTTGGGAGGCTGAGGCACAAGAATAGCTTGAACCCAGAAGGCAGAGGTTGCATTGAGCTGAGATTACACCACTGCACTCCAGCCTGGGTGACAGAGCAAGACTGCGTCTCAAAAAAAAAAAAAAAAAAAAAAGGTCTAATAGCACTAAGTGATGGTTAAGATGGGGGAAATACTTTTTGTTAGTGCTGAAGGCAATGTAAATTCATACCCCAATTTCTTGGGAAATTTAACAGTTATTTACTACTGTTGAAGAGATACAAGCTTTAACTCAAATAACTTCACTCCAGGTATGTATTCTAGAAAAACTTTTGTATTTATGTGCAAGAAAATTCACTGTAGGACATCTTGGAATAGTGAAAATATGTGAAATATAAATAATCTAATTATCCATAAATAAGAGAATAAAATATCAAGTATCATGCATATGCTAAAATGAATGAACTAGATCTCCATGTTCAAAATGGATGTTTCTCAAAATATTAGGAGTGAAAGAATAAGCTGTAAAATAGGATTATAATGGAAAACTATTTTTCATTCAAATTGTTAATTATGGACCAGGCATGGTGGCTCACGCCTGTAACCCCAGCACTTTGCAAGGCGGGCGTATCACCTGAGGTCAGGAGTTTGAGACCAGCCTGGCCAACATGGTGAAACCCCGCCTCTACTAAAAATGCAAAAAACTAGCTGGGCATAGTGGCACTTGCCTGTCGTCCCAGCTGCTCAGGAGGCTGAGGCAGGAGAATCGCTTGAGCCTGGGAGGCAGAGGTTGCAGTGAGCTGAGATCGTGCCACTGATTTCCAGCCTGGGTGACAGAGTGAGACTCCGTCTCAAAGAAAAAAAAAATTTGTTAATTATCTGTAGGTTATGAAATCAATTTAGTGGGTTTCTGCCAACATCATAAAATAAAATTAGAATAGAAAGAAAATATCAGGCTGGGTGTTGTGGCTCACACCTGTAATCCCAGCTACTCAGGAGGCTGAAGCAGGTGGATTGCTTGAGGTCAGGAGTTTGAGACCAGCCTGGACAACATGGTGAAACCCCGTCTTTACTAAAAATACAAAAATTAGCTGGGAGTAGTGGGGTATGCCAGTAATCCCAGCTACTGGGGAGGCTGAAGCAGGAGAATCGCTTGAACCCAGGAAGTGGAGGTTGCAGTGAGCCGAGATCATGCCACTGCACTCTAGCCTAGGCAACAGAGTGAGACTATCTTAAAAAAAAAAAACAATAATAATAATAAAAGGGCCGGGCACGATGGCACTTTGGGAGACCGAGGCAGGCGGATCACGAGGTCAGGAGATCGAGACCATCCTGGCTAACAAAGTGAAACCCTGTCTCTACTAAAAAAAAAAAAGCCAGGCATGGTGGCTGGTGCCTATAGTCCCAGCTACTCGAGAGGCTGAGGCAGGAGAATGACATGAACCCAGGCGGCGGAGCTTGCAGTGAGCCGAGATCACGCCACCGCACTCCAGCCTGGATGACAGGCTCTGTCTCAAAAAAAAAAGTGCCAGGCACGGTGGCTCATGCCTGTAATCCCAGCACTTACCGTGGGCAACATAGTGAAACCCCATCTCTGCTAAAATACAAAAAATTAACTGGTTGTGGTGGTGTGTGCCTGTAGTCACAGCTACTTGGGAGGGTAGGCACGAGAATCACTTGAGCCTGGAAGGCGGAGGTTGCAGTGAGCCGAGATTGCACCACTGTACTCCAGTTTGGGCTACAGAGTAAGGCTCCGTCTCCAAAAAAAAAAAAAAAAAAGGAAAAAAATATCAGAACGTACTGCAAGTAGTAAAGAGGGTTATTTCATGAAAATTTTGTTTCAGATTACATATGTGCTCACATACACAGGTATATATGTCTACATATATGCACACACGTGTGTGTGTGTGCATGCATGTTTACAGGGTCAACGTATAAAATGCTTTTCATGGATTGAATGTGGTAAAAAGTGTGAAATCCATTATTTTACTACATTGTCTTACAATATTCTGTGTTTATAGATCCAAAAGTATGCATGGGAGAGATAAATAGTGTTAGGACAGTGGTTCCCTTCGGAGTGGGAAGGAAGGGGAAGATTTGGGGTCAGGGTGTGAGGATTTGCTCCATCTATGTTGATATATTACAAAATATATCTGAAACAAATGCAAATGATGTTAGCATCTGTTGTCTAGGATGTCCTTGGGTGTTCATTACATCTGTGCCTTTTCATATGCTTGAAATATATCGTAATTAAAAATAAAAAATTAAAATTTCACCAACATCATAGCATGTGCCTGTAATCCTGGCTACTCTGGAGGCTGATGAGAGAGGATTGCTTGAGCCTAGGAGTTTGAGACCAGCCTGGGCAACATAGCGAGACTCTGTCTCTAAAACAAACAAAACAAAACAAAACAAAACAAAAAATGTAACCAACCATTAAAGGTAAGGAGATGTGGGTAGGGAGGGAACAGGGACTCAAATGTCTTCAAGAAGCTTGCAGCTTAGGGGCCAGTTGTGTTGACTTCTCAGTGGCCAGATGTCCCAGGAGCCTCTGCTCCTGTGGGCTGGTGACTGGTAAGCAACTGCCATATATTGTTGTGGCCTTGTTGCTTCACTCTTGACTGGCATTGCCACTGATTTTATTCTTATCCAGTTAGATCACAAGCAGTCTGAGGGCAGCGATGAGTCTGAACATTTTCATCACCCTCCAGCTCCTGGCACCTGGCAGGATCAATAGACTTGACACAGGAAAAAGGTGCTGCTTGCCATTTATTGAACATTCTTTCCCCAGGAACCCTCTGTGCCTCTGGCCCTACAGTTCTCATTAGAAAAATTTTTACATTTTTAAAATTATGACAAATTTCAGACTTACTAAAAGTTTGGAGAATAATTTTTTTTTTTTAATTTTTATTTTTTTTGAGACAGAGTCTTGCTCTGTCGCCCAGGCTGGAGTGCGGTGGTGTGATTTTGGCTCACTGCAAGTTCCGCCTCCTGGATTCACGCCATTCTCCTGCCTCAGTCTCCTGAGTAGCTGGGACTACAGGTGCCCGCCACCACGCCTGGCTAATTTTTTTGTATTTTTAGTAGAAACGGGGTTTCACTAAAATACAAGATGTGTTAGCCAAGATGGTCTTGATCTCCTGACCTTGTGATCTGCCCGCCTCTGTCTCCCAAAGTGCTGGGATTACAGGCGTGAGCCGCTGCCCCCGGCCTTTTTTTTTTTTTTTTTTTTGAGATGGAGTCTTGCTCTGTTGCCCAGACTGGAGAGTACAGTGGCATAATCTTGGCTCACTGCAACCTCTGCCTCCTGGGTTCGAGGGATTCTCCTGCCTCAGCCTCCTGAGCTGGGATTACAGGCACATGCCACCACACCTGGCTAATTTTTGTATTTTTAGTGGAGACGGGGTTTCACCATGTTTGCCAGGCTGGTCTCGAACTCCTGACCTCAAGTGATCTGCTCGCCTTGGCCGCCCAAAGTGCTGGGATTGCAGGCATAAGCACCCAGCCTAGAGAATAATTTAATGGATACCGATGCACCCACCATCTAGCTTAAGGTATTTAAAACAATGCATTTAAAACTCCCTGTATCCCCTCCCCATCCCATTACCTGCCCTCCTATCTAGTTTGAGGTCGGTGTTACCATGTTTCTGTATATATTCATAGATTGATTACATATCCTGTTAGCTCTAAACAGTATATAACATTGTTTTGTATCTTTGTAAACTTTACATACTGTAAATGATATAATAAATGCCATTTGCTTTTTAAAATTAAATATTTATGAGATTTATCCATGCAGATATCACTATATCTCTAGTTCATTTTTATGAATATGCCACCATTTGTTTATCCATCTAGGTGTTTTTATTGCTCACTATTGCAAATAATGCTGCAGGGAACATTCTGATTCATGTCTCCTGGAGGGTTAGGGTATGTACACCTAGGAGCAGATTGCTCGGTTGACGGTGATAAGGTTTGGCTCTCCCACCCAAATCTCATCTCTAATTGTAATCCCCATGTGTGGAGGGAGGGAAGTGATTGGATTATGGGGGTGGTTTCCTCCATGCTGTTCTCATGATAGTGAGTGAATTTTCATGAGATCTGATGGTTTTATAAATAGTAGCTTTTCCTGCGCTCTCACACTATCTCTCTCCCCTGCTGCCATGTAAGACACGCTTGCTTCCCTTTTCGCCATGATTATAAGTTTCATGAGGCCTCCCCAGCCAAGTGGAACTGTGAGTCAATTAAAAACCTCTTTCCTTTACAAATTACGCGGTCTTGAGTAGTATCTTTATAGCAGTGTGAAAAAGGACTAATACAGAAGCGTAGGCCGTATTTCTTGAGAAACAGGATGTGAAATGCAAACCCTCCTGTGATCTTATGGTGGAGACCTGAACGTCTGGGCCCAGTTTTTCCTGATGAGCTGTTTTTCTTATTTTTACTGACTTGTAGAGCTTTAAAAACGTTTTCTGGATACCACTTCTTTGTCGGTCATACTCACTGCGAATGCCAACTCCCAGTCTGCATTTGCCTATGATGCCTTAGTTAGAGTTTCCTCTGCTTAAAAATATTTTAAAAATTCTGTTTGAGTCAAATTTGTTTATCTTTTTCTTATTGCTTGTGTCTTTTGGGTCTTGAGTTGAACTTTTGTTAGAATTTCATCAAGCCCTGTTTAATGGAGAGATTTTTCTCTGACTCAATTCTGGCAGTTTATTTTTAGTAGCATAATGGGTTTTAGTTTATATCCTCTGGTAGGGTCCTCTAGCCAGGTCTAGTTCTGTTATAATTCATGTAAACTAGTACTTAGACCTGCAGAGATCCAAGCAGCTTCAAGGCCTGCCAGACCCATTTCATCTCAGGGGTGGGGTCCTCTTCACCTGTCTCTCATCATAATCCTCCAAAAGAACCACCACAATCTAGCTCCTGAGCTTGGCTGGAAGTTTTCCAACAAGGGAAGATTGAAATTCTTTTCTGGAATAGAGTTAGAGGGAGATTAATAAATAGAAAATAGGAGTAGTTTAGTATGGATTTGGAACAAGACAGTTCTTTGGAGCAAGAACTTGCTTTGAAATCCCAGTCATGTCATTAATTCTGAGTCTTACTTTTTAAAAATCTATAATATAGGAATAATAGAACCTCAATTGAAGAATTTGTGATGAATATTAAATGTATAATTCTGGATATAGAACCACCACAACAAACAATAGTAGCTAAATGTGTTGAGTGCTTAATATGTACTAGTCACAGAGCTAAACATTTTGCATGAATTATCTCACTTGGGCTTTATGACAATCCTACTAAGTGAAGTACCACTACCATGTAATGTAAGGGTTAAGGTAAAGGTTTTGATCATGTTTAATTCTCAGCTCACCTACTTACTGTGTGACCTTAAGTTCTTGGGTTTTGTTTTTCTTATCTGTAAAATGGAAATGTAATAACACACATATACATACAGTCATCCCTCAGTATCTATGGGGGCATTGGTTCCAGGATCTTCCATGGATATAAAAGTCTGTCAGTGCTTAAGTCCCTTATATAAAATGGCTTAGGCTAGGCACAGTGGCTCAAGCCTGTAATCCCAACACTTCGGGAAGCTGAAGCAGTTGGATCAATTGAGCCCAGGAGTTCAAGACCAGTCTGCGCAACATGGCAAAACCTCGTCTCTACTAAACATACAAACATTAGCCAGGTGTGGTGGTGAGCACCTGGAATCCCAGGTACTTGGGAGCCTGAGGCAGGGAGGGTCACTTGAGCCCAGCAGGTGGAGGTTGCAGTGAGTTGAGATTGTGCTACTGCACTCCAGCCTGGGCAACAGAGGAGGTTCTCTCTCAAATTAAAAAAAAAAGAGGCTTAGTATTTGCTTAGAACCTATGCACATCCTCACTTATACTTTAAATCATTTCTAGATTACTTATAATACCTAATACAATGTACATGCTATGTAAGTACTTGCTATACTGTATAGTTTTTCAAATTTGTATTTTTTATTGTTTTGCTTTTCTGAATGCTTGATTTATGGTTAATTAAATCTGCAAATGTGGAACTGTGGAAATGGAGGACTGGCTATATATAAAGTCACAGATTGCTTAATAAAGGGGATGTATTTTGAGAAATGTGTCATTACGTGGTTTTGCCATTGCATGCACATCAAGAAGTGTACTTATACAAACCTAGTGGCTATAGCCCACTACACGCCTAGGCTATTCGGTATAGTCTATTATGCCTAGGCTACAAACCTATACAACATGTTACTGTGCTGAATCCTGTAGGCAGTTATAGCACAATGGTAGGTATTTATCCAAACATATCTAAACATAGAAAAGGTACGGTAAAAATACAGTCCTGTTTATCTATGGGACCATCAGTGAATATGTGATTTGCACTGATGGAAATGCTGTTATACCATGCATGACTGTATGTATTTGCTAGGGCTACCATAACAAAGTACCACAAACCAAGTGGCTTAACCAACAGGAATTTATTGTCCCAGCTCTGCAGGCTAGAAGTCCAAGATCAGGGTGTCAGCAGGGTTGTGCTCCCTCTGAAGGCCCCAGGGAAAGACCTGTTTCCTGCCTCTCTCCTAGCTTCTGGGAGTTCTTGGCTTGTGGCAAAATAGTTTCATTCTTTACGTGGCATTCTCCCTGTGTGTGTGTCTTTGTGTCCAAATTTCCTTTTTTTAAAAAAACTTTTTATTTTATTTTTTCTGAGACAGAGTCTTGCTCTGTCGCCCGGGCTGGAGTGCAGTGGCATGATCTCAGCTCACTGCAACCTCTGCCTCCCGGGTTCAAGAAATTCTCCTGCCTCAGCCTCCTGAGTAGTTGGGATCACAGGTGTGCACCACCACACCTGGCTAAGTTTTGTGTTTTTAGTAGAGACAGGGTTTCACCATATTGTCCAGGCTGGTCTCAAACTCCTGACATCATGATCTGCCTGCCTTAGCCTCCAAAGTGCTGGGATTACAGGCATAAGCCACTGCACCCAGCCTAAATTTCCCATTTTTGTAAGAATACCGGTCATGTTGGATTAGGGGCTCATCCTATTCCAGTAAAATGTCATCTTAAATGACCTAATTACTTTCACAACGATCCTATTTCCAAATAAGGCCACATTCTATGCTACTGGGGGTTAGCATTTCAACATGCAAATGTTTGGGAATACCATTCAACCCTTAACAATATACATGAGTTTGTCATGAGGTTGAAAAGAGTTGATCAATGTAGATGGTTTACAACATTAGTACCTAGAAAATGATCAGGAAAGTGTTAGCTCTCATTACTGCTACCATGAATCAGATGGAGAAACTGAACTTAGAGAGGTGGAGGGACTTTCCTACGGTCACACAGCAGATTCAGGACTTTCAGCCAGATATGGCTGATTTCAAAACTTCTGCAGCATGTATCTTCATTGCCTAAGAGGATAGAAGAGAGGGAGGCATTTATAATTCAAGGTGACATTCAGGAGAAGAGGCTCACCTGGGTGTAATTATCTACAAACAAGATTCTGAAAATCGTCCTCAGTACTTCACTTGCATATTTATATTGCATATAAATTTTCTTATTTCCAAGTAAAATAGCTGTGAATGAATGAAACGAAATAAAGAAAAAATGAGCTGTCAGTCATTGCATCATTTTCTCTTTTCTATCAGTTATTTACCACATTGGATTGCTTACGTTCATTCCTTCTAGTTATTTCTTCCACTTAGTATTGCCTAAAGCAGGGTTCCACATTTCCTTATCAGGGCTGCCCTCCTTGTAAGGTCTTTTATTGGGTTTTAATTTCCTCCCAGTCAAAATCTACCTCTCCTATGTCCCATTCTCATAACAGCTTTTACTTGGTTGTCCTGGTTAAAAAAATAGTGCAGGTCAGGTGCAGTGGCTCATGCCTATAATCCTAGCACTTTGGGAGGCTGAGGTGGGAGGATTGCTTGAGCTCAGGAGTTCGAGACCGGAGTTTGAGACCAGCCTGGGTAACATAGTGAGACCACGTCTCTACAAAAAATTTAAAAATTAGTTAGGCATGACTTAAATGTTAGACCTAAAACCATGAAAACCTAGGCAATACCATTCAGAACCTAGGCATGGGCAAGGACTTCATGACTAAAACACCAAAAGCAATGGCAACAAAAGCCCAAATAGACAAATGGGATCTAAGTAAACTAAAGAGCTTCTGCACAGCAAAAGAAACTACCATCAGAGTGAACAGGCAACCTACAGAATGGGAGAAAATTTTTGCAATCTATCCATCTAACAAAGGGCTAATACCCAGAATCTACAAAGAACTTAAACAAATTTACAAGAAAAAATCAACTCCACCAAAAAGTGGGCAAAGGATATGAACAGACACTTGTCAAAAGAAGACATTTATGCAGCCGACAGGCACATGAAAAAATGCTCATCATCACTGGTCATCAGAGAAATGCAAATCAAAACCACAATGAGATACCATCTCACACCAGTTAAAATGGCAATCATTAAAGTCAGGAAACAACAGATGCTGGAGAGGATGTGGAGAAATAGGAACACTTTTACACTGTTGGTGGGATGTAAACTAGTTCAACCATTGTGGAAGACAGTGTGGTGATTTCCTCAAGGATCTAGAACAAAAATGCCCTTTGACCCAGTGATCCCATTACTAGGTATATACCCAAAGGAGTATAAATCATGCTAGTATAAAGACACACATGCACATGTATGTTTATTGCGGCACTATTCACAATAGCAAAGACTTGGAACCAACCCAAATGTCCATCAATAATAGACTGGATTAAGAAAATGTGGCACATATACACCGTGGAATACTATACAGGAGCAAACTATTGCAAGGACAGAAAACCAAACACTGCATGTTCTCACTCACAGCTGGGAAATGAACAATGAGATCACTTGGACACAGGGTGGGGAATATCACATACTGGGACCTGTTGTGCAGTGCGGGGAGGGGAGAGGGATAGCATTAGGAGAAAAATACCTAATGTAAATGATGAGTTAATGGGTACAGCACATGTATACGTATGTAACAAGCCTGCATGTTGTGCACATGTACCCTAGAACTTAAAGTATAATAAAAAATTAAATGAATGAATGTTAATGAAACAAAAAAAATTAGGCATGGTGTTGCATGTCTGTATTCAGCTACTCAGGAGGCTGAAGTGGGAGGATTGTTTGAGCCCAGGAGGTCGAGGCTACAGTAAGCTTTGATTGTGCCACTGCACTCCAACCTGGGTGACAGAGTGAGGCCCTGTCTCAAAAAAAAAAAACACAATAACAAAGCAACAAAAACAGACAAGTTTGCTGGGGTGTATTTGTTATACCCCTGGTGGGTTCCTAAAGGCTTTGCCTTTGACGGCCTGGGAACAGGTGGTGGTGGGGTTTCACCCCACCTGTTCCCTGGGGTGTCACCAGGGACAAGTGAGAGATGGTCATGACCGGGCAGGCATGTCAGGGTCTGAAGGTTGAGAACAGCCTTACCATTTCCAGCCCCAAGTCCAAGTCTTCAAATTCCTTATTCAGGTTCCAGGGTGCCTGGTCCCATCTCTCCATCAGGACTCCCCAGTGAGGGTCCTCGCCTAAGAGATTCATGTCTTTGGTCCGATTTGAGAAGCCGTCCCTCAGCATGGTAATCTTTTGGGGATCCACAAAGAGAGGTCCTGCTGTAAATCTGGATGGGCACCAGGCACTGAGGAATTATAATTGCCTTTTCCTTTTTTTCTGGTGTGGTTCATAGCGCAGCTGATTCTCACTGGTTATGCTGAGCGAGGATTCTTTGAGATGTTGGAAGGAAATTTCCTCACATTTTCCATTCCTTTCTTCCCAGAGACATTTTGCTGGCAGAGCAACAGCAAATTCTCTCGGCAGCCAGATGAGAAACAGAGCTTGGAGGCAGAGGCAAGAACAGTGCTGATGTGGCCGGTGGTGTTCCTTGGAATTAAAAAAAGGCAGTCCCACTTGGGGTCATTTTTCTGAAAAGTGAAGGAAAATGTAAAACATAAAATGGACCTAAGCTCAAGAAAAGTGGAACCTGCTATTTGGGGAGAGATGGTTCTGGGTGAGGTGATGCCACAGTTCTCTTTCTATTAATACTTAGATCATTGATACCTTTTCATGTCACAAACCTGGCCTTGGTCTCTGGTCATGGACATGCCACACTCGTGTGTCCTGCGGTTTGGCCCTGTGCCTTATCTTCTCCAAAGACAGGCTCACTGGCCCCTGAGTCCCAGGGATCTCCAAAAAGGGGCCTTTGTTGTGGGGACAGCCCCATTGTCCCAGCTGCTGGCCACCTTCCAGCAGGTGTTATGTGGCCCTGTCCCAGTTCCCAAATTGCTGACCTTGTGTGATCTCTCCCCACCCAATTCTGCTGTGATCCTGGAATGACAACAGTTCCTCAAATCTGCAGAGCACTTTCAACTTCCAAAGGGCTTTGGCAAACACTGCCGCTAATTTAATCCCTGACTTTCCATTAAGTTTGTGTTTAAGGAATTTTTATAACTTTTAAAGAAAATTATAAAATCAAAACAGCACACATAAATGGTTTTTAAAGAAGCATAAAATATTACAGAAAGGCCAACAATGAAAACCTCCATTTCTCATGTCATCACCAAACACCCCATGTTCTCCTTCCTAGAGGAAACCACTCTTAATGGTTTCTTTCTTTTAATTTAGTTTTTATTTTATTTTATTTTACCATGTCTTACAAGGCTTGTTATTAAAACAGCAGTATCACATTTCTTATCGGATGATGAAATGATCTAAAATTAGACTATGGTGTTGGTTACACAGCTCTGTGAATATACTAAAACCCATTGAGTTACACACTTTAAATGAGTGAACTTTACAGTACGTAAATTATATCTCAATACAGAGCTGGACGTTTTTCAGCAATATGAAAAATGTGATGTGATTTCAGTCCTATAAGGCAGATAAAGCAATTTGCGAGGGCTTTGAGAAGACACATAATCCCTAAATGGATAGACATGTGGCATTAATTATTGATCACAATAGTTATTATCCAAATAGTCACTGCTCTTAGAATAACACAGAGTACTGTCTTTGGTCTACAAAGTCACATATGCAGAAAAATTCTCGTTTCTTTACATATTGTCTGTTGACATACACTCAAAAATGTTGATGTTCTTTCTTCCACTTTGCTGACATCATATTTTCATGAAATATATGCTGCAGCATACTAAAAAAATTATATCTCAAGTTGTTAGAAAAGGAGGGGGAGGCTGGGCATGGTGGCTCACACCTGTAGTCCCAGCACTTTGGGAGGCCAAGGCGGGTGGATCCTTGAGGTCAGGAGTTTGAGACCAGCCTGGCCAACATGGTGAAACCCTGTCTCTACTAAAGATATGAAAATGAGCTGGATGTGGTGGCGCATGCCTGTAATCCCGGCTACTTGGAAGGCTGAGGCAGGAGAATCGCTTGAACCCGGGAGATGGAGGTTATAATGAGCTGAGATCATGCCACTGCACTCCAACCTGGGCACAGAGTGAGACTCTGTCTCAAAAAAAAAAAGAAAAAGAAAAAAAAAAAAAGCAGTCTTCTGCCTCCCCTCTTCCAACCGCCACCACTGTCTCACTTCCTGAAGGCCATCACTTTCAAGCAGTGTGATATTTTCTTCCATATTGCTAAATTATTTGTTTGCAATGCTATTTCTTCATTACTTAGTTTTAGGTATTTACTATTGACTTCCCATTAAAAAAAGATGAGACTTTAACTTTCTTCCATCTAACTGCCTTGGCCCCCACCATACCACATATGCACTTCCCATCCCTCATCCTTCTCACATAGAGTTACAGATATCTTGGTTTATGCAGCGTTTCTGTTTATGTTAATGTGACGACAAAAACACACACTGTCCAGTTGTGTGGCATGGAGGAGGGCATTCGAGGGTTTCACTGATTCTTAATTTGTCAACCTGCTATCTTTCCCCCTCTCTCACTCCTATTTCCCAAGGTCCCTGGATTCCAAATCTTTTGTTTCGTCCAAGGTGTAAATGATGCTTCATTGAGGCTTTCTCTTCGGTGAGCTTGGAATCAGGTTTTTTTGGGGGGGGGGGGGTCTCCGGTTATTTATCACTCATCCATCTGCCATTCAATTTCTGAAATTTTGTTGCTCTTTTCTCATCTCACATTCTCGTCTTTTCTTGAAACAGATTTGTTGACATATAATTTATAGACCATACAATTTATTCATTTAAGGTGTACAACTCAGTAGCTTTTAGTGTATTCAGAGAGTTGTGCAGCCACCACCACAATCAATTTTGGAATATTTTCATCTTTTTCTTTTTCTTTCTCCCACCCTTGATATCCTGTCATCTCTTTTTCTTTGTGAGTTTATGCCTTTAAACATTCCTTTCAGTTTTTTGAATTCCTTAGAGTTTCCTTTGAATTCACTTGAACCCAGGAGTTTGAGACCAGTCTGGGCAACATAGTGAGACTCAATCACTACAAAAATAAACTTGCTGGATGTGCTGGTGTGCACCTAGCTACTCAGGAGGCTGAAGTGGGAGGATCCCTTGAGCCTGGGAGGTGGAGGTTGGAAGTTTAACCCCCTGCATTGGATCTATTGCTTCCTGGGTCCTGTTTCTTCTCCTTTCTTTTTGAATTGTCTTGTTTTGCTGGACTATATCATCAAGTATATTCATTAAAAGGTAGTAAATTTTTCATTCCTTCCAGGTCTGAAAATGTCTTTGTCCTGATTTTATGCTTGATTGATAGTTTGGCTCGGTACAGAATTCTAAGTTGATACTGATTGTTTTCTCAGGAGTTTGAAGGCTTTGTTCCACTGCTTTTTAGAATTGAAGATTTCTGTTGAGAGAACTCATACCAATCTAGTTCTTGTTCTCCTGAAGGCAACTTTTTAAAACCTTCTTGGACGCTTTTAGCATTTTCTCTTTATCCTTGGGGGGTCTTCAAATTACACAATATGTCTGTCTATCTGTCTGTCTGTCTAGCTATCAGTCTTCCTCTGTCCATTCTCTTGTGCAGTGTACTTGGTTGCTTCTTCAGTCTAAAGACTTGTGTCTTTCAACTTGGGGATTTGGGGTACTATTTTAAAAACAATTCTCCTTTTTCTTATGTTCTCCTTTTCCTTTGGGACTTTTTACCAGTCAAAATTTCTGGATATATATATATACACACACACACATATACACACATATCTACATACATATATACATACACACACACATATATATGTATATTTAGATGGAGTCTCGCTCTGTTGCCCAGGCTGGAGTGCAATGGTGTGATTTTGGCTCACTGCTACCTCCACCTCCCGGGTTCAAGTGATTCTCCCGCCTCAGTCTCCTGAGTAGCTAGGATTACAGGTGCTCACCACCACGCCCGGCTAATTTATTTTTGTATTTTTATTAGAGATGAGGTTTCACCATATTGGCCAGGCTGGTCTCGAACTCCTGCCTGCCTTGGCCTCCCAAAGTGCTGGGGTTACAGGTGTGAGCCACAGCATGCAGCCCTGTGTTATATATATTTTTTTAAAATTAAGATTTCCTTTTGTTCTGCCTGACGGAAAATTTTCCAAACATTATTTTTTAATCATTCTGATGATTTTTTCTCTTTTCTTAGATTGTTTCTTAGATTAATAGTCTTTTGTTATTATTTCATGTGACATTGTCTCAAATCTCTCTGAGTACATTAGTTAGAGATCTCCTTCTCTTCTGCCTTTGAATTACCCATTTCTGGCTGTTTGCATTGGTCTTTTTATTTCACAGTATAGGCTTCCCTCAAGTGTCTAATGAGGTTTTAGTTGTTTGGTTATATTTGAGAATGAGGCAATAGGAAACGGTGATTGTGAATCTGTGTGTGGAAGCGGAGCTTGTCAACATGTAGGCTTTCCTTTAAGGACAGTGGGCAGGAAGTTGAACCTTAGCAAGAAAACTCCAAATGCCCTACACTGGCTGCTGTAGCTTTTCCCAGTTTTACCCCTCCCAAAGAGAAGAACCTTGTGCTTTGTTTGTTTGGAGTAGGGAGGTGGTTATTACAGTACACCAGCCTGCTAGGAATTCTGTGCATGGTGGAGGTAGGAGATGCATTGAAGACGACTGCTCTACATATAGACTTTCATTGATGTCTTTGTTTTCAGCCCTTCATCCCACTCCCACCCTAGCACCTGGCATGTCTGAGTTGGGAGTCTCTCCGGGGCTGTTCATGACAGAGGTCTTCCTCTGTAGCTGCCCCGTACCCCCACTCATCAGTCTTATAGGCTCCAGCATCTTCTACCTTGTTTCATCTTTTGTCAGCTCCTTAAGTATTGCTTTTTATTTCCAGAAATTTATTGAAATCTGTTGTCCCTTGGTGACTACTCCCACTTTCTTTCTGGTGATGGACTTTTAGATAATTTTATTGTCATTTTAATGTGCTCTTGCAAGGCAGTGTGCTATCTTGAATTAGAAACTCTGTTAGTTTCAACAGGTTTAGTGGAAAGATCTTGGTTGCGTTCCTTGACAGCTCTGGGTTCTAGTTATATAGTTCAATGCATTTTTACGTCCTGTCATTCTTTCTAGCTGTGGCACTGCTGTTATATGGAAGACTGGAAAAGTATTGAGAAGAGTTAGCTAGTCAATTCGTAGTTTTGAGGCCCAGGTTCCTTACTTTAAGTTATTCATGCTATTAGCTACCATGAATCTACTATGTACATGGTTTTGTGCAAAGTGCTGGAAAAACAAAGATGAGTAAGTCATGGTTCCTTCCTGTGAGGAAGGTGGGGGTTGGGTAGAGACTAAATAATAAGATTTTACTGTGAGTGGTATGATAGAGATATACCAGAATAGGAGAAATCAGGAAAGGTTTCACAGGGAAAGTAATATTTAAGCTTTAAATTAGAGTTATCTAGGCTTACAGGGGGAAGGTAGGCATTCCAGGCAAATGAGCCAGCAAGTACCTCAGTGTGTAGTCATGACAGAACTTGGTGATTTTAGGGACAGAGCATAGGGTACTTGTGGAGGAACGGTGAGAAGTGAGACTGGAAAGTTAATAATGGCAGCCAACACATCATACCTGTGCAACCACTATTTATATTTATAGATGGGGAAAATGAGGTACAGACTTACATGACCTTAAGGTCCCTTAGTTAATAAGTCAGGGAGCTGGGATTTGATCCCTGGCAGTCTGGCTTAGAGTTCATTGTTTTTGTCAGGGGTTAAGCTATGCGGTCTTATTTATTTTATTTTATTTTTTGACACATAATAGGTGCACGTATTTGGGGACACGTGATATTTTGATTCATTCATATAATGTTTACTTTTCAAATCAGGGTAATTGGGATATTCATTATCTTAAACATTTATGTTTTATTTATGCAGGGAACATTTAAATTATTCTCTTCTGTTTTGAAATAGTGTTCACACCAGGTCTTCTTTCTTCTATCTAACTATATTTTTGTACATGTCAATCAACCTCTCTTCATCCCTCCCCACTTCTCTACATTCTTGGATTCTGGTAACCATTATTCTACTCTCCATCTTCATGATATTCACCTTTTTAGCTTCCAAATACGAGTGAAAACATGTGATATTTGTCTTTCCGTGCCTGGCTTATGTCATTTAACATAACAACCTCCAGTTCCATCCATGTTGCTGCAAACGTAGGATCTCATGTCCTGTTCATTTTTATGGACGAATAATACACATTTTCTTTATCCATTCATTCCCCGATGAGCACTTAGGTTGATTCAATATTTTGGTTTTTGTGAGTAGTGCTGCAATAAACATGGGAGTCCAGGTATCTCTTCAATATATTGATTTCCTTTCTTTTGCATATATACCCAGTAGTGAGGTTTCTGGATCATATGGTAGTTCTATTTTTAGCTTTTTGAGGAACCTCCATACTGTTTTCCATAGAGAGTTACAATTTACATTCTCACCAAGAGTGTATGAGGGTTCCCCTTTCTCCATATCCTTGCCAGCATCTGTTATTCCTTGTCTTTTTTATGAAATCCATTTTAAGTGGGGTGACATGATACCTCATGGTGGTTTTCATTAGCATTTCTTTGGTGATTAGGGAAAGATAATAAGTGTTTTAGTAAGGAGTTTGGGTTTGTTCCTGCACACAGGCTTTAAGGTAGGTGAATAAAATGATCAGTGCTTCACTTTAGAGCCATAACTCTGGAGCCACCATTTGAGAGAGTGTTAGACCAGAGTCAGGAGCGCGGAGAGCAAGTTAGGGAAGGATTATTCTATGTACTAGCAATAGATGACGGCTCCTGAATTTAGAAGTGGAAAGGGCAGCAATGGAAGAGGTCATTGAGTTGTGTCAGAGGTCAAATCAACAGAACATGGTCACTGACTGAATGTAGGAGTTAGGAGAAAATTAGGGTCAGGATTAGGTGGCTGAGCCACTGGTAGTTTGCTAAATTTGAGAATGCAAGATGAGCGTGTTTGGAGAGGAGAAGGAGAATGACTCAGTGTTGAGCATGGTGCAACTGAGGTGACTGCACACTATCCAGGTAGTCATGTCCAGAACTGGTTGGGAGGATGTGTCTGGGATGCTGGGAAGACATCTGTGTTGGAGGTACAGATTCAGAAGTCACTGGCTCATAAAGAAAATTGAAATCACAGGCATGGATATGACGAGAATATGTGTTATAGAAAGAGTCAAGCTCAGAGTCCTGGAAAGCATGAGAATGTTTGAGCGCTGTGCCTGAGAACTTGGTTGATGGTATCCTTGAGGAGGGGCGGAGGAGTGGGGGTGGGGGAGGAGTTGGGAGGATTCCAGTAATGCCTCTGGGGCTGTGGAACGTGAGACTGAGGACTCGGGGAGAGGTCCCTGAAGGGCGGGAGGAAGAGGCCAGTGGTGAGGCAGTGATAGAGACAGGAATCTTCCCAGATATGATGACTTTAGGGATAACAGAAGATAAGGGGTGGCAAGGAGGGTAGCGTTCAGAAGTGTTGGAGTGAAGAGAAGATACTTGATTGAGTTGAGTGACCAAAGGTGCCATAGAAGGTGGATGAGGAAAAGGCAGGAACCATTCCTAACTGACCTCTCTTCTCTCAGCAATTTCTGGTCCGCTCAGGCGGACTGCCTGTCCCTGCAGGTGGTGGTCAGCCCATATAGATCTGCAGGGCGGAATCTGGCTTCCTGAAGTGCTGATGTGTTAGAACCACTGCAAACGTTTACATCCACATATTTTGCTTCCCCTGACCTGTGAACAGATGTGGAAATAGGAAGTCTGGCCAGCCAAAATAAGCAGAGAGGCTTAGAGATCCAAACCCTCTTTCTGTTTTAACTGGAACACCAGGCCCCAGCTTCATTGCTCTAATCTGTTCCAGTCTCAAGGAAAATGGACCACCTCTGGCCTCATACTTTAGAGCAAAGCGTGGCGACTGCGCACCACATGTCCCATTGGCTGGTCTGCACCACCATCCCTGTGCCCCGGGCTCACCAGAGAGCGCCCTCCAGTGGGCTGACTCCCTGAGGGTGCATTGAGTGGTTTGTGGCTGTCTTCTGTGTGCGGCACAGTTCCTCTTCTGAACTTCTCATGACTGCCCGTCTAGTAGGTACTAGATTAGACCTGTTTGCAACAAGAAAAAAAGGAAGCTGAATATCATACAAATACTAACGGGGAGAAGTGGAATTTCTTTTATTTAGCTTTTCTTTTGTCAGAAAATTTTTTAAACAAACAGAAACATTCAAAGAATAATATAACTGGAGTCGGGCGTGGTGGTGTCTGTCTGTAGTCCCAGCTACTCAGGAGGGTGGGGTGGGAGGATTGCTTGAGCCCATGAGTTCAAGACCAGCCTGGGCAAAAGACTGAAACCCTGTCTTAAAAAAAAAAAAAGTAACGGACACCTCTGTACCTACCAATAGTCCTGTAAGACTATTGTAACATGTAGCCATCCCTGCATTTGATTTTTTTTTAAAGAAGATGAAATATTAACATACACAGTTGAAGCTGGCTCCCTTCCTGATGCCTTCCCTTCTCTCTCTTTAAAGCTCACCATTATTGGAGGCTGACGTTTATTACCACGCAAGTGTTTTTATTTTTATTGAATATACTGTATTAAAAAACAATCTCTGGTATTGTTTTGCATAATAACATAATTGTCTAGACTGCATTGCATGCTTTTAAATGTTGCATAAATGGTATCAAACTCTGCACTTTTTCTGAGTCTACTTGAGTTTATTTAGGATATCCATTGGAGATTGCAGATAGTGTTAACTTCACCTTGCATTGAGCAATCAGCCTTGGTCAACTCCGACATGAAGGGATTATAGGCCCTGCAAGCTCACTGTCTCACAATTCCCTTCCAGTTTATAACTCAAAGCTCTAACTCCTTGAGTTCCTTATTTGGATGTTTAGGTCAATTTGCTCACTTCCTTGGATATTATTACAGGCTTTATTATTAAAAGTTGGTCTTGGTCAAGCGTTATTCTTGCCAAACCATTCTGTATAATGAATGAAATATGAACAATATTTTCCACACTGCAGAGGTGGGGTGGAGGGTGGTGGAAAATGCGGGTCAACCACGAAGTCAAAGTCAGAGGACAGAGGAATTTCAGGAGCTTCTCCACAATGTTTGCAACAATCCCTATGCTCTTTCTACTCCTGTTTTTTGAGGAATCTCTCCCAATTTGGCACAAGGCACTCTCTGGGTATTGAACCCAGCAGGAAGTGGAATGTCTGGGTTTTATTGAGGCTATTTCTCATGTTACGAGGCTATTTCTCATGTTATGAGGCTATTTCTTATGTTTTGCCTGATTTTTTTCTATGAGTCAAAGACTACAAAATAAAAAATTACAACTGTCTTCATCAATAATGAGCTCTTCAGCTTCTATAGCAGTGATGTTCAATCTTTTCTGCAGAATTCTAGAATTTCCTGCAAAGATCAAAGTGTTCTATATCCATGCTGTGTACTACAGTAGTCATTAGCTATTAGCCACATGTGGCTACTGAGAACTCAAAATGTGGCTAGTGTGACTGGGAACCAAATTTTACATTTCGTATAATTTCACTAGAGTAGTCACATGTGGCTAGTGACTATTGCATTGAACAGCGCAGTTCTAGAGGGTTTATACCAATACATACTGGTAGAATTTTAACAAATCTTAATACATCAAATGAATTCACATTGAAGCTGATTTATTTGCTCTTTCGTTTCCCAACTTGAAGTTAATATATGAAACTGGGCAGCTTGGACTGTTATGCTTGCTCAGGCCACTCTATTGTACAGAGTATTGTTTCTCCAAGAGCTTCTGTTAATCTATAGTTTGTAGTCAGCATATCTTTGTGATTTTGATGACACTGATGAGCACCAGCTATTGGTGGGTGCATCTGCCTGCACCCCATCATTGGACATTTTCCCTCACATAGCTCACTCAGTCCACAACATCATTCCCCAGCTTCATTGATTCTGCCTCCTTTAAAATCAGGCTGTCTTTCTCCTCCCTCTGCCTCAGCACAGTCTCACTTTGGGACATGAGCTGTCATGATGGCTTAAAGAGAAAGCTAATTAGAGGGATAAATCCATGAATAGGAATATAGAGCTGAAGAAACTTTCCAGAATGCATGCAGAGAGGCAAAGAGTAGAAATATGAAAGATTAAGAGACATGGATGATGGAGCATGAAGGTCTAACATATATCTGATTGGAGTTCTAGAAGGAGAGGAGAGGATCAGCAATTTTTGAATTCATAATGACTGAGAATTTTTCCTAATTGGTGAAACATTCATGCATACTTCAGATTCAGGGAGCCCCATGAATTTATAACACTACAAACAAATTCATCCTTCATAGTGAAACCGAAGAACACTAAAATCATGGAAAGGTCTAAAAATAACCAGAGAGTAAAGTTGGATTAACACAAAGGAACTACAATACCCACAGTTCACTTTTCCACAGCAAAATGGTATTCAGTAGACAATGGAATAAAATCTTCAATATTATGAGAGAAAATAACTGTCAATCTAGAATCGTAGAAAGACTTTAGGAGAAAACATAGAAGAATTTCTTTACAATCTTGGGGAAGAAAATGATTTTTTTAAAAAGAAAATCCACAATTCATATGGGAAAAGATTAATACATTTGATTACATTAAAATAAAGAGATTTCATTATCAGCAGTATCTTAAAGACAGTGGAAAGAGAAATTACAGAATAGGAGAAAATATTTGCAGCACTTGTAACAGTGAAAAGATTAGTATCCAGAATATATAAGCTCCCTTAAAAATTGAGATGAAAATGATGAACAACCCAATAGGAAAATGGGTGAAACAGTTGACAGGCATGGTGGCATAGAAGGGGTACACAGAGAGCCAGTAATCACTCAAAGAGATTGTACAACTCATGAGGAACCAGAGACATGAAAATTTGAACTACAGCTACAATGAATTGTTTTTTTTTTTGAGACGGAGTCTCGCTCTGTCGCCCAGGCTGGAGTGCAGTGGCGCGATCTTGGCTCACTGCAAGCTCCACCTCCTGGGTTCCCTCCCGTGTAGCTGGGACTACAGACGCCTGCCACCATGCCCGGCTAGTTTTTTTTTTTGTATTTTTTAGTAGAGACAGGGTTTCACTGGGTTAGCCAGGATGGTCTCGATCTCCTGACTTCGTGATCCGCCCGTCTCGGCCTCCCAAAGTGCTGGGATTACAGGCTTGAGCCACCACGCCCAGCCTACAATGAATTGTTAGTATGTACCCAAAAGATTGGTAAAAATTAATGGGTCTGGCATGTTGACATGGGTATTGGGTATGGAATAACAGGAACTTTTAAAGGCTTCTGGTCAAAGTGTAAATTGGTACCATAACTGAAAAAAAAAAAAGGTCATTATTGATTGATGTTGAAAACGTGCATGTGTTATGACCCAGCAGTCCTACTTTTTGGCATATACTCAACTATTATGTTGTGTAATACAGTAGCCACTAGCCACATGTGGTTATTGAGTCCATGAAATATGTCTAGACTGCACTGACATGTGATGAAAGTATAAATACTTAGTGAATTTTTAAGATTATGAAAAAATTAAAAATATTTACATTCATTTAAAAATATTGATTATAAGTTAAAATGATAATATTTTGGATATATTGGTTTAAGTAAAATACAGTGTTAAAATCAATTTTGTCTCATACTTTTTAATGCAGCTGAAATAAAATTTAAAATAGCATATGTGTCTCTCACATGTGGATGACATTGTTTTTCTTTCAGATAGTACTGCTCTAGAGACATTCCAGGAGACAGGTACAAGATTGCAAACCACAGCATTGTTTGAATTAGAAATAACCCAAATGCTCATTGAGAAGAGAATGCAGAAATAAATTATGTTATATTAATTTAGTAGTAATGAATATTATACTCATTCTGTGATAACAAAACATGGCTGTTTCTTATGAATGCTATGTTAAGGGGATGAAGCAAGTTGCAAAAAATACTGACAGTGTGATTTCATTCATTGAAATTTCAAATTAAATGCAATATTGAAAAATGTATTACTTAGGGATATGTCCATAAATGGTAAAATCTAGAGGAAAAGGTAGGAAGGTAGAAGGGGGGAGGAAGAAGGGTTGTTACTTTCAAGGTACTAGAATATTCTGTCTTCAGCAATGTAGAGTTTACAAAGCATATTTTTTGTTGTTCTCCAACTTAAATCTATTCAGTGTTTTTTTTTTTTTTTCCCAAACCTGATAACTGGAGTTGAGGGACTGATTTTTGTGGAAGATATTTTGGTTACTGATTTAATTTCTTTTAGAGAAAGAGTGCAGTGGCGCGATCTCAGCTCACTGCAGCCTCTGCCTCCGGGATTCAAGTGACTCTTGTGCCTCAGCCTCCCAAGTAGCTGGGACTATAGGCACCCGTCATCATGCCCGGCTAATTTTTGTATTTTTAGTAGAGACGAGTTTCACGATGTTGGCCAGGCTGGTCTCGAACTCCTGACCTCAAGTGTTCCGCCACCTTGGCCTCCCTAAGTGCTGGGATTACAGGCGTGAGCCACTGCACCCAGCCTATATTTAATTTATTTAATCACTTTTTAAAGGTTTCCTATGCAGAGTGATTTCCGCTAGTTAATATTTTTATAAGAAAATTTCCCTTTTACCTAAGTATTCAAATTTATTTGCATTGGTTTTAAAATGTTTTTATGTAATTAAAAATAATTCTGCTGTTTCTATAGGTATATCTCCTTTTTAGAGCCTAATATTTTTATTTATACATTTTCTCTTTATTCATGTTTGTTCTTGCTAGATGTTTGACCATTTTAATAATTTTTTTAAAGAGCCAGTTTTTGGTTTTTGTGCATGGACTTTATTTTTTTCTTATTCATCAATTTCTGTCCCCATCTTTATTGTTTTCTTCCTAAAACTCTCCTTAGATTTACTCAATTATTTTATTTTATTTTATTTTTTGAGACAAAGTCTCTCTCTCTCACCCAGGCTGGAGTGCAATGGTGCGATCTCGGCTCACTGCAACCTCCACCTCCCGGATTCAAGCAATTCTCCAGCCTCAGCCTTCTGAGTAGCTGGGATTATAGGCAGGCACCACTGCACCCGGCTAATTTTTTTTTTTTTTTTTTTTTGTATTTTCAGTAGAGACGGGGTTTCACCGTGTTGGCCAGGCTGGTCTTGAACTCCTGACTTCAGGTGATCCACCCACCTCGGCCTCCCAAAGTGCTAGGATTACAGGCATGAACCACCACGCCCGGCCTGTACTTTCTTAAGTTCAATATTTATTTATTTCTGGTCTTTACTGTTTAGTAATACTTTTTTTTTTTTTTTTTTTTTTTTTGAGACAGAGTCTCGCTCTGTCGCCCAGGCTGGAGTGCAGTGGCCGGATCTCAGCTCACTGCAAGCTCCGCCTCCTGGGTTTACGCCATTCTCCTGCCTCAGCCTCCCGAGTAGCTGGGACTACAGGCGCCCGCCACCTCGCCCAGCTAGTTTTTTTGTATTTTTTAGTAGAGACGGGGTTTCACCATGTTAGCCAGGATGGTCTCGATCTCCTGACCTCGTGATCCGCCCGTCTCGGCCTCCCAAAGTGCTGGGATTACAGGCTTGCGCCACCGCGCCTGGCCTATACTTTTTATACTATTAGTTTACTCATAACAAGTTTACTGTTTCTTCTTTTCATAGATTCTTGACTTGAATGTTTAACTCATTCATTTTCAATCATTTATGTTTTGTAACAAATGGATTTAATGCTACAAATTCACTTCATCTCATAAGTTTGGATATGTGGTTCTTTGATAATTTCTCATACGGTATTTTGTAGTTTCCCCTATCATCCTTTAACTATTTAGGAATTTATTTAAATTTTTCCAAGCATAAATTTTAAAAACATTACTTTATTGTTAATTTATGACTTAATTGCACTATAGCCAGGTTGCACTGTCGGTTATGAAATTGGCAGATCACGAGGTCAGGAGATTGAGACCATCCTGGCGAACACGGTGAAACCCCGTCTCTACTAAAAAATACAAAAAACTAGCTGGGCGAGGTGGTGGGCCCCTGTAGTCCCAGCTACTCGGGAGGCTGAGGCAGGAGAATGGCATGAACCCAGGAGGCGGAGCTTGCAGTGAGCTGAGATCCGGCCACCGCACTCCAGCCTGGGCGACAGAGCGAGACACCGTCTCAAAAAAAAAAAAAAAAAAAAAAGGAATGGGTTGAGAATTTTTTTGACATCTAGAATATGGCAGATTTTAATAAATATTCTACATATCCTTGGCCAGGCATGGTGGCTGTGCCTGTAATCCCAGTACTTTGGGAGGCAGAGGCGGGCAGATCATGAGGTCAGGAGATTGAGACCACCCTGGCCAACACGGTGAAACTCCGTTTCTACTAAACATACAAAACGTTAGCCAAGCATGGTGGCATGTGCCTGTAGTCTCAGCTACTCAGGAGGCTAAGGCAGGAGAATTGCTTGAACCTGGGAGGTAGAGGCTGCAGTGAGTCAACACTGCGCCACTGCCACTCCAGCCTGGGTGACAGAGCGAGACTCTGTCTCAAAAAAAAAAAAAAAAAAGAAAGAAAAAAAATTACATATTCTTGAAAAAAAAAAAACCAAACACTTATTCTCTATTTGTTAATTGTGTGATTCCATGCAGCTCTATTATACTAGGCTTAGTTATTTGTGTTACTTGAAATTTCTACACCCTAATAATTTTCATATTGCTTATCTATTTCTAATAGAAATAAGTTTAAAATTTCTGATCATTTTGGGTTTGACAGTTTCTCCTTAAAATTCTCTGTTTTTGCTGTACATATTTCAGGTGTATGATATTTAGGTACATTACAAACTTATGATTTTTATATCTTCTTGGAAGCTACTTCCTCTCACATTTATCTCTTAGGGTTTTGTTAAGGACACTGGGTCTGTTCTAGGTGCTGTTAAACAGAAAGAGCTAGAGCATAGGGAATTAGATGCTCTAAGATTGTTGGCCTAGCTGAAAGAGTTGGTTCTAGGCATTTTTGAGAATGATTCCTTGAGGAATATAGAACTGACTCAACAGAAGACCAGTATTTTAAGGCTACCGTCTTGGCTGTGTCAAAATCAAGAAGCCACCCTTGCTGTACCGATTTCCTCTCAGGACCCAAGAAGCTGGAGAACAGACATAGAAAAACTGCTGAAGTCAAGCCTGTCATTGCCATAACTCTGTGTGTTAGTGAAGACAGCCAACGAGTTCGCAGGAACATGGCCTCTGTCTTCTATCTTCTCACTCTTCAACTGGTATAAACGATGTGTAACCTCACTTGCATGCAAACCTTAGCCTCAGAGGAGATTAGGAAATGCTAGCATCTCCAGCTAGAAATAGTCCATCTTTTTTTTTTTTTTTTAACTACTTCCCTGCCTTTTTTCCTGTCTTCTATTAGACTCATAAAATTATCTATATTCTCCTTTTTTTTCTTTGCCAATTTGAAAGCTATAATTATATTGCTATTCTTTTAATGAGTACCTTAATTTTTAAAGATAGGTTTAAATTATTTTAATATTTCAAAGTTACTTGGTATTTTATCTTGTCTCTCTAACCAAGGCAAAGACTTTATCATGCTTAATGATTTACTGACCATCCCCCTTTCTAATCTTGTTATTGTGGTGAAGTTTTATTCTTATATTTTAACACAGAAGTTTGTTGTGGGAAGTCAGGGACCCCGAATGGAGGGACCGGCTAAAGCCGTGGCAGAAGAACATAAATTGTGAAGATTTCATGGACATTTATTAGTTCCCAAAATTAATACTTCTGTAATTTCTTACTCCTGTCTTTACTGCAATCTCTGAACAAAAATTATGAAGATTTCATGAACATTTATTAGTTCCCCAAATTAATACTTTTATAATTTCCTGTGCCTGTCTTGAATCTCTTAATCCCGACATCTTTGTAAGTTGAGGACGTATGTCTGTGATGATTGCGTTAACTGTACAAATTGTTTGTAAAATGTGTGTTTGAACAATATGGAATCGGTGCACCCTGAAAAAGAACAGAATAACAGCTATTCTGAGGGAACAAGGAA
Organism: Piliocolobus tephrosceles; assembly: GCF_002776525.5. Classification (NCBI taxonomy): domain Eukaryota; kingdom Metazoa; phylum Chordata; class Mammalia; order Primates; family Cercopithecidae; genus Piliocolobus; species Piliocolobus tephrosceles. Next base: position 69,867,064 of record NC_045448.1, on the reverse strand, counting down.
AGATAGCCATAAGGTCTGACTGCCTGCGGGGTTGGACAGAATAGAGCCATATTTTTCTTCTTGCAGAAAGCGTCTAGGAGAAAAATCACTGAATTCTTTTCCCAGCAAGGAATAACCCTGGGGAAGGAATGCATTCCTTGGGGGAGCTCTATGAATGGCCGCTCTGGGAGTGTCTGTCTTATGCAGTTGATATAACGGATGAAATACGCCCTGGTCTCCTGCAGTGCCCTCAGGCTTACTAGGATTGGGAAATTCCAGCCTGGTAAATTCTAGTCAGACTGGTTGTCTGCTCTCGAACCCTGTTTCCTGTTAAGATGTTTATCAAGACAATGCATGCCCAGTGGGACACGGACCCTCATCAGTAATTATAATTTCATCCTTGCCTTGTGATCTTGCTCTGCCCTCTGCCTTGTGATCTTTTATTGCCCTTTGAAGCATGTGATCCTGTGACCTACTCCCTGTTCCTACATCCCCTCTCCTTCTAAAATCCCTAATAAAAACTTTGCTGGTTTTGCGGCTCACGTCACCATCACAGTCCTACCAATATGTGATGGCACCCCCGGAGGCCCAGCTATAAAATTTCTCTCTTTGTACACTTTCTCTTCATTTCCCAGTGTGAACCTGTGTCAAGACTCCATTTACTTAACCTGGCCCCCATATGTCCCTTCTCTAACAAGGGTCTATAATCTGTGATGCCTTGGGTCTCTGATTATCAATGTCAATTTATACCTTAATTCCGACAATCCTCAAAAAGTCTGGAAAATCCTCCTTCCCCATTTTGTGAGTACCAAATAGATGGTCTTTGGGGAAAGGCTGAGGAATTTTTACTAGATACAGTTGTCATGGTGTGGCAAGACTTATTCTTATAGAAAATGGTCTCTCTTTCATCAGTGAATTTCTGGTCTGAGAACTTGCTAGATCCAGAAACTGGGCAACAGATTGTGATTTTGTTTATTGGGGTGGCTGTCCTCAGCTTCCTCATCCATCTTTGGTTCCTTTGATTGTTTAAACAACTCCTTTGTTGGCTGCCCATCTATCTTGCCCCTAGGGACCCTGTGTCCGGTTAACCATCTCCATACCTTCTATGGGTTGGGTCCCCCACTTGTTACTGTGGTCTTATGATAATTGTACCCATATTACTTCTGATGGGTAAGTACCTCCATTCAGACTCTAACATGTTGGGATTCTATACTTCTCATTGCTATCAGGGATCCTATTTCTACAGCAGCTTCTCTTACCATCAACCCTGGCCGACAGAGGACAGCCCCACTGAGCTTCTCAGCAATGCTGGTGTTCCCTTACCAGTGCATTTTTTACCGTTCTGGTCACTGGAGTACCTCTGGACCTACTAGAGAGCATAGTCAGTCAGTGGGTTTTCCTGTCTTACTAGTATAACATTAAGCCGTGCCTACTTCCCCAAGCCTTTTGATCCCTTCTTCCTCCATCTGCCATAGAAATTCTGGCTTTTCTAATTCACTTAGGGTAGGTCATTACCGTTTCCAAGATTCCAAAATCCATCCTGGCATATTAGTACCTTCTTCCAGGGTCCTTGCCAGAGTGTAAAGTCATTTGTCTCAGGAAAGTGTTCCCACATTGACAAACTCCTTCATTCAACCTTATGTTCACCTACTCCCCGTTGATCCAGGTTTCTTGGGGTTCAGATCCAGGCACATGCTCCTGGCTCCTTTTGGAACATGATAGCCATGTCCTATAGCTCCTCTAGTGTGCCGATTCTTTCTTCCTTTAGCAGCACTTTGCCAGTTGAACCATGCTGGGAATCCACCCTTGTGATTGGTCTGGTTGTCGTGATGGTAGGTGGCAGTCGATCCCAAGAGGGGCAAGCGTTGTCTGCAAGGCAATTGCCTCATCTGAGGTTTCTGCATGATTTTCAAGCAGAAAAGGAAACATTATCTTTTAAAAAAAATGTAAATTAAAAAAATGTTAATTTTTGTGGATACATAGTAGTTATATATATATTTATGGAGTACACGAGATATTTTGATACAGGCATATAATGTGTAATAATCACATCAGGGTAAATGGGGTATCCATCACCTCAAGCATTTATCATTCCTTTGTGTTACATACAATCCAATTATACTCTTATTTAAAATGTACAGTGAATTATTGACCACACACTCTGCTGTGCTATCAAATATTAGATATTATTCATTCTGTCTAACTGTATTTTTGTGCTCATTAACCCTTCCCACTTACTCCCTCCCACCAACTACCTTTCCCAGCCTCTGATAATCTTTCTGCTGTCTCTATGAGTTCAATTGTTTTTCTTTTTAACTCCCAAAATAAGTGAGAACATGCAGTTTGTCTTTTTGTGCCTGGCTTATTTCACTTAACATAATGACTTCCAGTTCCATGCATGTTGTTGCAAAGGACAGAATCTCTTTCTTTTTTATGGCTGAATAGTATTTCATTGTGTATATGTACCACATTTTTCTTATCCACTTGCTTGTTGATGGACACTTAGGTTGCTTCCAAATCTTGGCTATTGAGAATAGTGCTGCAAAAACATGGGAGTGCACATATTTCTTCGATATACTAATTTCCTTTCTTTTGGGTGGATATCTAGCAGTGGGATTGCTGGATCTTATGATAGTTCTATTTTCAGTTTTTTTGGGAACCTCCAAACTGTTCTCCATAGTGGTTGTACTAGTTTACATTCCCACCAACAACGTCAATTCCCACCACATCCTTGGCAGAATTTGTTGTCTGTTTTTTGGATAAAAGCCATTTTAACTGGAGTGAGATGACATTTCATTGTAGTTTTGATTTGCATTTCTCTGATGATCAGTGATGTTGAGCACTTTTTCATATGCCTGTTTGCCATTTGTATGTCTTCTTTTGAGAAGTGTCAATTCAGATGTTTTGCTTATTTTTAATTGGATTATTAGATTTTTTTCCTATAGAGTTGTTTGAGCTGCTTATATATTCTGATTATTAATCCCTTGTCAGCTGGATGGTTGGCAAATATTTTCTTCCATTCTGTGGATTGTCTCTTCACTTTGCTAATTGTTTCCTTTGCCTTGCAGAAGCTTTTTAACACGATGTGTTCCCATTTGTCTGTTTTTGCTTTGGTTGCCTATGCTTGTAGGATATTGTTCAAGAAATCTTTGCCTAGTCCAATATTCTGGAGAGTTTCCCCAATGTTTTCTTTAGTAGTTTCATAGTTTGACAACTTAAATTCTTTAAGTCATTTTGATTTTATTTTTGTATATGGTGAGAGATAGAGGTCTAGTTTCATTGCTCTGCATATGGAAATCCAGTTTCCCCAGCTCCATTTATAGAAGACTGTCCTTTCCCCAATGTATGTTCTTGGTATCATTGTTAAAAATGAGTTTACTGTAGATATATGGATTTGTTTCTGAGTTCTCTGTTCTGTTTCATTGGTCTGTGTGTCTGTTTTTATGCCAGTACCATGGTGTTTTGGTTACTATAGCTCTATAGTATGGTTTGAAGTCAGATAATGTGATTCCTCCAGGTTTGTTATTTTTGTTCTGGAGAGATTTGGTATTCTGGGTCTTTTGTGCTTCCATAAATGTTAGGGTTGTTTTCTCCTATCATTGTGAAAGATATCATTGGTATATTGATGGGGATTGCATTGAATCTGTAGATTGTATTGGGCAGCATGGACATTTTAAAAATATTGATTCTTCCAATCCATAAACATGGAATATCTCTCCATTTTTTGGTGCCATCTTTCTTTCATTAATTTCCTTCATTAATGTTTTATAGTTTTCATTGTAGAGATCTTTCACTTGTTTAGTTAATTCTTAGATATTTTATTTGTAGCTAGTGCAAATGGGATTACTTTCTTGATTTCTTTTTCAGATTATTCACTGTTGACAAGTAGAAATGCTATGGATTTTTGTATGTTGATTTTGTATCCTGCAACTTTACTAAATTTCTTTACCAGCTCCAGTAGTTTTTTGGTGGAGTCTTTAGGTTTCTCCAAACATAAGATCATATCATCTGCAACAAGGATAATTTGATTTCTTCCTTTCCAATTTGCATGCCCTTTATTTCTTTCCTCTTGTCTGATTGCTCTAGCTAAGACTTCCGAGGCAGTATCTTCTAACAAATGGGAATGGGCTTCTTTTGTAGTCCCAACAAGTGTAGGGGAATCAGGATCCCACTGCTTCCTTAGTAGGGCCCCAAATTTGACACAGGAGACCTGCTGGTGTTGGGAACTCAACTCTCTCTGAAGCTTCACTCTTTTTTTTTTGAGATGGAGTCTCTGTTTCCCAGGCTGGAGTGCAGTGGTGTGATCTTGGCTCACTGCAAACTCCACCTCTTGGGTTCAAGCGATTCTCCTGCCTCAGCCTCCCGAGTAGCTCCCACGCCTGGCTAGAGTTGGGGTTTCACTATGTTGACCAGGCTGGTCTCAAACTCCTGACCTCAAATGATCCCCTGCCTCAGCCTCCCAAAGTGCTGGAATTTACAGGCATGAGCCACCACGTCCGGCCAGAAGCTCCACTACTCTTATGATTAAGTCCTTAGTTGGATCTCTGCTCTGCTGCCCTCCACATGTAGGAGGTTGGGGTTTCCTTAAATGCTTCCCAAAAGACCTTCTAATTTTCATATTTTGCCTTGAATTGATGATTAATGACCCTGAGTCTGTCATATCTTTCTTCAACGAATCAAGTCATAGCAATGGCCCTCAAATTCCATAGCCTTTATATTTACCATCTCTTATACCTTTTGTTTTGTTTTGTTTTGGTTTTTTTTTGAGACGGAGTCCCACTCTGTCGCCCAGGCTGGAGTGCAGTGGCCGGATCTCAGCTCACGGCAAGCTCCACCTCCCAGGTTTACGCCATTCTCCTGCCTCAGCCTCGCGAGCACCTGGGACCACAGGCGCCCGCCACCTCGCCTGGCTAGTTTTTTGTATTTTTTTTAGTAAAGACGGGGTTTCACCATGTTAGCCAGGATGGTCTCGATCTCCTGACCTCGTGATCCGCCCGTCTTGGCCTCCCAAAGTGCTGGGATTACAGGCTTGAGCCACCGCGCCCGGCTTTCTTATACCTTTTGAATACCAGATACATTGCACCAGCGAGTGCATCTCCTTCCACTGGTATCCCATCCCAGTTCACCACCTGTGAAAGTTTTAACAACTGCACCACCACAGGATTCTAAGGGCTATCCATCCCCCACCTACCACAGGTGGTGGGGTCCCCATTGCGAAGTAATTGCTGTAAGTGATCTAGAATTCAATGAAAGAGTCTGCTTGTAAGGACTATTTCTGGTAACAACTGTACTCGATCCCTGGGAACAGACCCAGTTGGTGAGCTGTATTAGGAAATGCTCTCAAGAGATTAGAATTAAAGAAGGAAAGATTGAGTGGAAGGAGAAGCTGATTTGCAATACAGTTACAATGGAAGCTTCAGCTGACCTCTGGAGCTGGCATGGCTCTTCTGAGTATTCCCCAGTTTGGGGAAAGGGGGCTGCCAAGCCTTTGTATTAAGTACTAGCCGGTTACTGGCCATGGACCCACCCTGGGAGGGGCATAACCTTGGCTAAGGCCAAGAGTGAGTCCTAGTGAGTGAGGCAGCTGTGAGCTGCCAGTAGCTGCTATTCCCAGCAGCTGGGGGTGGGTGGCAGGGGAAAATACCTTGAAGAGGGGATCAGAGCAAAATACTTACACTCTCCCTATACATTTTTATAATATTAAGTAAAAGAATACAAGGTAGAAACTTGCATTTAGAGTATAGTTTCAATGTTAAAATTAATATACATAAATGACTAGAAGGGAATTAAAATGCTCAAGAGGTTTTGTTTTGGTGCTGGGAAAATGAATGACGTGCATGACTCGCCCCTCACCACCTGTATCTTATACACACATAAAAAACCTTAGAATACTTTATTGAAAACACAAACCTCCCCACTGATTCCTCTCTATGGGCTGTTCAAAGCAGTTAGAAAGTCAGCTTTAGTATTCCTTAGTAGGTGGCTGGGTGAACAAGCTGTGATACATCCAGATAATTAAATATTATTCAGTAATTAAAAAAAGAAATGGAATATGAAGCAATGAAAAGGCATGGAGGAAATTTAAATGCATACTGCTAAGTGAAAGAGGCCAACCCAATAATTGTACGTACTGAATGATTCCAGCTATATTGCATTCTGGAAATTGCCAATTATGGAGACATTAAAAAAAAGTCATGGAGACCGACACAAAAGGATCTCTTGAGCTCAGGAGTTTGAGATCAGTCTGGGCAACATAGCAAGACCCTGTCTCTACAAAAAATAAAAATTAAAAAAATTAGCTGGGCGTGGCGGTGTGCGTCTGTGGCCCCAAGCTCCTTGGGAGGCTGAGATGGGAGGATTGCTTAAGCCCAGGAGGTTGAGGCTGCAGGGAGCCATGATTGGGCCTCTGCACTCCAGCCTGGGTGACAGAGCAAGACCTTGTCTGAAAAAAGAAGATTAGGGGTTTACAGGGTTTGTGGGCGAGGAGGAGGATGGATGAATAGGTGAAGTGCAGGGGATACTTAGGGCAGTGGAAGTATTCTGTATGATACATGGATGTGTGTGCATATGTCAAAACCCACAGAACTGTACAACACAAAGAATGAACTCTAATGTACTAAACTATGAACATTAGTAAATAATAATGTGGGCTGGGTGTGGTGGTTCATGCCTGTAATCCCAGCACTTTGGGAGGCTGAGGGGGGCAGATTGCTCGATCCCAGGAGTTCAAGATCAGCCTGGGTAGCATGGCGAACCCCTTCTCTACAAAAAAAAAAAAGACACAAAAATTAGCCAGGTGTGGTGCTTTGCGCCTGTGGTCCTAGCTACTTGGGAGGCTGAGGTGGGAGGATGCTTGAGTCCAGGAGGTTGAGGTTATAGTGAGCCATGATTGTGCCACTGCACTCCAGCCTGGGTGACAGAACAAGACCCTGTCAAAAAAATATATAATAATGTGTCAGTGTTGATTCATCAATTGTAACAAATGTACCACATCAATGGAAGATGTTAGCAATAGGAAAAACTGTGTGCAGGGAAGAGGGAATATAAGGGAACTCTCTGCATTATGTCAATTTTTCTGTAAACCTAAAACTGTTCTAAGGAATAAAGTCTATTAATTAAAAAAAAAAAAAAAAAAGAAAGAAAGTGAGCATCAGTTTCTATAGTCTACTAGTAATGCCAGCAGTAGTTGTGACTGAATTAACAGATTACATGCTTAGTGGGCAGAAGAGAGGAGACCTCCTTCTCATAGACTGAACAAAGCCCTTTCTAGCAGTTGTGAAATATCAGAACATAAATCTACAGATCAACAGCTGCCTTGTTTATGGACACATGAATAGGTATCACAACAGCCTGACTCTTGATTCTGGAATCTTACTGTTTCCTCAGTGAACCATAACCCAATCATTGAGTCTTACTCTACGCATTCAAAGAATGGCAGGGGATCCGGTCCTGTGACAGGACACTTGATAAACAGATGAGACAAACTGGAGTTCAGTCTTCTGACGACTGCCAGGGCTGGCACTGTTTTTCTTCTGGCACCTACCCCAAGTTCCTGGCATCGACTCTTATTTTTCCTTTCAAGCCAAATGCAAAAGGGACTTAATCTCAACAGACAAAGATTGCAGAAGAATGTGTATGCGTTGAAAAGTAATCCAGTAAATTGACAAAGCTAATGAATTTTCAGAGGGATTCATTCAATATCACCCAGTGAGAGTCAGCACTTGGAATATTTCCACAAAGGCAATAGGAAAAGGGGAATTTGTTTATTACCTTTGGCTTCTGAAAGAAAACATTGTCCCATACACAGCTTCCATGTCTATTGTTGATTTGCTTAAGCATTTGGAAACATTGAGATTCTTTATTTGTAAGTTCATTTACTCATTAACTACTTATAACTACTTATAGTTTTTTCACTGACGACTATGTGAGAGGCACCTTATGCATGAGATTGTTAGTGGAGAGGTTACAGTAATATACGTTCTACTGTAGTCTCAGAGTGTGGGCAGTGGAAGGACCCTTTTTCTTTTTTCTCCTTATTCCTGCCTCAATTAGAAGACAATTCCTTTCAGCCCTTCCACTTCTCTCTCCACTCTTTTCTGGGAGATGAGATCTGTCTGATTGGCAAGATTATAAGAAACTTCTATTCATAAGACAGTGTTGCTAAGGGACACTGTCACTGTTAATTAGAAGCAAGAAAACTTGGCATGCATTTGCTTTTATTTAATCCATTTGGAATTTATTTTTGTACGTAGCAGAGATAGGAATTTCATCTTGTTTTTCCCAATTACGTAGTCGTTTATTAAAGAATTAGTTTTTGAAATGCTATTATCATGATAAACTAAACTTCCATTTATTTACAGGTCTGTTTCTGAAAACTGTTCTATCACCATATATTAACTATAGTTGTCCATTTTCTTTTCTAATTAAAACTTAGAATCGGCATTTGAAAGTAAACATCTTCCTAGTGTTTTTTTTTTTTTTTTTTTTTTTTTTATTGACACAAGTTGAGTTTGAGACAGAATTGACTTCTTTTCAATATTAACTCTTTCCATGAATGGAAAAGAGTGAACTATACTACATTCCAAGAATGAACTATACTACATTCCAGGAATTCCTGGAATGTAGTATAGTTCTCCATTTATTAAGAATATTTCATTGAAGTTTTATAGTTGTCTTTCCATAAGTTTTACACATTTTTTGTTAGGTTTATTTATAGTTAATTTCTGGTTAATTTATACACACACATACACACATATAATTTTTTCTATTATGAATGAATAACTTTTTCTTGTTTCCTAGCTGATCATTGATAATATTTACCATGTACTTGGCCAACTCTCTTATTAGTTCTAATAATTTTTAAGTTGATTCCATGGAATTTTTAGGTAGTAAATTATATTTACTTCAAATAATCAGTTTTTTTTTCTTCCTGATAATTTTAATTATTTTTCATTTTGTTTGTTTTATTGCACTGGCTAGGACCAAAGGTAGACAATAATAGTGATGGTTGGAATCTTTTTCTTTTTTATTTTCTTTTTTATTTTTGAGACGAGTCTCACTCTGTCACCCAGGCTGGAGTGCAGTGGTGCGATCTCGGCTCACTGCAACCTCCGCCTCCCGGGTTCACGCCATTCTCCTGCTTCAGCCTCCTGAGTAGCTGGGACTACAGGCACCAGCCACTGTGCCCAGCTAATTTTTTTGTATTTTTAGTAGAGATGGGGTTTCACTGTGGTCTCGATCTCCTGACCTTGTGATCTGCCTGCCTCAGCCTCCCAGAGTGCTGGGATTACAGGCGTGAGCCACCACGCCCGGCCTTCTTTTTGACTTTAAAGGTAATATTTTAAAATATTTTATGTTAAGTACATTTCCTGTAGGTTCGTGGTAGATACATTTTATCAGGTTAATGATGTTGCTTTTTTCCTCCCTATTCCTAAATTGCTAAGGAAGTTAAATTTTTTTTAAAAAATTAATCACACTGAGACATAGTGATTGGATCACTTTTTGTTTTTACTAATGGTCCAAGATTAAATAGAGATAATTCTCTTTTAAGGAGCTCATAAAAGCAAATATTGAAGGAGCCTATAAAAACGCTGATTTAAACATTAGAATGCACTGAAAACTAACAGTCACAGAAGTAACATGTAGAGTGGCCAGGGTCTGCTGAGAGTGAGCATTTGTTGAGGTAGCTTTCATGGGGCAAGTGAAAGTGTCTGACAAGTATAGGAGGTGGAATAAAAATCTCCTGGAGCTCTGCAGTCTTATTTCTTGTAGTGATTACATCACTGGGGTCAGATATAACACAGGCACTGACAATGGCCAGAAATGCTCATAACACCCAATTCTGCCCAGAGTGGGGAAGGCAATCTAGTGTGTGGTATCAGAAAGGATTATTTGTGGCAAATGCTTACAATGCCCATTTGAAGTAGGAAAAAGAATTTCTCTTCCTGGAGAGATGACTGAGACCCACATTACTCCCCTTAGGGATAGGTTTATTCACCTGAGGTTTGAGACCCACCATCTTGGCCACAATTAGAAGGAGAGGAATTGAACAGTCCACCCCAGCCTGGAGAAGCCCCTTCCTGCAATGTCAGATGAATGTGGATGCTTCTGCTCATCTTATTTATGACCCACACTTTGGGTTTGCATGGAATATCTCCACAGGAGCTTGGCTGGAAATGCAGATTATCATTAATTCCACACCAGTCTTTTACATTTACAGGTGTCCTGTTGTAAATAATGTTAAGAGTAAAACTAAGCAAAAAGACGTGGGCTCTGTATCCTGCAAAGTTGGGGTGAGATTCACAGGGAAGCGAATGTCACAGTGCTTGTATTTTAAAAAAATGTGAAGTTAGGGGCTCTATAGGGTTTCCTGGCTACTCTTGGGGGTGCACATTTTTGGAAGGGACTAATCATAGGTGGTTGACAGTTCTCTTGTCTTACAACTTCTGTTTCAGAAGAAAGTGAAATGTTTTCTACACCAGCCCTGACAACCAGCAATTTTTGTACTTTAAAAATCCTTTGCAAGAATGTAAACTACTTAACTACCCAAAGGAAAATATATTTTATGCATTACTTCTATTTTAATGTTTACAAGGAAGTCCCAACTAAAGATGCTGGCTAAAGTACTGAATGTGCACAATTAACTGAGTATCTTTTAACAGATCCTTGCTTTCAGCTCACAAGTGACTCAGAGAAAATTGTATTAACTCAGCGATTGCTTTATAAGTACACTGCGAAACGGCACTTAAAACCAAGTAAAGAAGATGCATACTTTCAAACTCCAAAAACTAAAATGTCCCAACTTAAGTGGAGAAGGAAGAATCTCTATAACTTAGTGACTACTTGAATTTTGAGGAAAAAAAGAGAAAGGAATCGAAGACTACAGAAGTGGAATCATAAGGCTTCTAATTTGTTTAGATATGATAACCTGGGATGGGGTGTGGTGATTCCAAACAACACAATACAATTGTAGTCAGCATAAAAATTACAATACAATTGTAAAGAGAATAAAAATCATGTTTGGCATATGCCAACTCCATACCCTTATACCAAATATATAGTAACTGTTAAGTGATACCTTGTTTATAATGTATTTAGATGGACAAAGTATTATTCTGATTGTTTTATATCTAAGTGATACTCCACAAAACAGATTTATCTGAAGACAGATTAGTGAACAATGGCGGATCTCAAATCATGTTCACATTTAGCACCTGATAAATGATCTTAATTTCTGCTATTAATGGTTCCTTTGTTCAACTTAATGCATTGGAGCATTACTCAGGGTATTTCAAGCAATTTCATGAGAAAGTTGATTGATCATACAAACAATATGTAGGATTTTAACATTCTTTATACCGTACAGAAAACTTTTTTCACATTTCTAGTACTTTTCTAGTTTTATTTGTTACACTTAAATTCAGTTAGAATTTATTTTGGTGCAAGGAGTGAGGTGAAGCTCCAGCTTTTCTTTTTTCTTTTCAAATTTCTAACCCATTATCTCAAAACCATTTACTATCGGGAGCCTGAGCAGGAGGATCACTTGAGGCCAGGAGTTTGAGATGAGCTTGGGCAACACAGTGAGACCCTCTCTCTTTAAAAACAAAAACAAACCCCCTGCCCCCCACACACATTAGCAGGTGTGGTGGCATATGCCCATAGTCCCAGCTGCTTGGGAAGGTGAAGTGGCAGAATTGCTTGAACCCAGGAGTTTGAGGCTGCAATGAGCCACGACTGTGTCACTACACCCCAGCCTGGGTGACAGAGTAAGATCCTGTCTCAAAATAACCCCCATTACACTTATTAAAGATATAATTTTAAAATGTGTATGTGCCCAAACCTATTAAAAAGCAAATACTAATGAAAAGTTAGAAAAAAACCTGTGGCATGACTTTCTGTTTGTGGATGGTTTTATTCCAATTAAGATGTAGTCAAGGCTTAACGAGATCTTACAAAGAAATAAATTGAGGAACTAGAAGGAGATGCTCTTCTACCCACAAAATATTTAAATGGAGGAGCTGAATTAAAACTGCTAGGAGGGATAAAGTGAGTTGTATCAGAAATGCAGAAGCAATACAAAGATTTTGAGATGTACACAGAAGGGTATTGGTTGCAGCACTGTCCACAACACTGTCTGGTGCTTGGGTTGCTGCAAATCTCTGGACTCCTTGTAAAATCAATCCTAGTTGCCTTTCTGCTGTGTTAGCCAAACACAATCCTGAGGCACTATATTTTTCCTGTATGTTCTCTGTTTTCACTTTTTATTTATTTTCTCTTAGTGTGGATTACTTTTTTAATTTGAAATTTGTTATGAGAAATAAAAAAAATTTTGAATGTCTGACAGCTAAGGAAGAAATGACAATAATCCAGACAGTAGAGAAATTAGTGGAAGGCATGAAATCATTTGAGAAATGTACTTTAATGTATAGCACAGCAACCACTGTATTATGATCAGGATATTGAGGACTTGAATACATTGCACTTTATGTTTATAACAAACAGATAAATAACCAGAAAAAAGAGTTGATTCAAGAAATTTATTATTTTTTTAAAAAAAGCAACTTCCAGGGTTGTCATTGTACAGGTTTCGCCCAGTCTCCTATAGCATGGTATAGTGATAACTGATTTTTTTATAATAAGGACTCAGAGGCATTGAAGATCCATAACTATCTTCTGAATTATCACAGAAAGAAGAAAGAGTTAGAAGAGTTTAATGTTAAGTGTATTAAAAATCATATTCTAATTCTTTTAATTTTGTTATCTGAGTATGATAATACAGGAGAGCTCAGATAACAAGAAAAGGCAATTGGTTAGAACACTCCATTCCCACAGGATGTGCATTAACAGACTTTTTACTGCATATATCTTTATATAGTTTGCAAACTAATTCAACCCATTTTACACAGCATTAATTTTTTTCACTGAGTTGACACTGGGCTGAAACATTTGCTTATCATCTTATAATTATTTTTTTCCAGTTCTTTAATGGATTTTACTCCCATCTGACATAGTGTTTGGACTTTAGTGTATGTGACACTTTAAGATCATCTCTGCCCATTCTAATGATAGTTACAATGAGGTTACCCATGGCCAGATATCCAAGACTATTAATTAATCCACCAGCTCTGTTCTTAACTTTGGTAAAAGAGAGATCTTGTGTCTTACTGGAGGGTGCACCAAGCTTCAGGCAAGAAACTGTGAGCTGGCTGTCAACAGACTATGGTTCTTACCAAGGTTCTTATTAATGCTGTGCAAACAAGGGTCTCGTCATTTCGGTAACTATTTGTACATTTATAAAAGCAATACAGTCATGGGAAAAACCAACAAGCACAGCTTGGTAGAATAACCTGCCATGAAATATCATCGGCTTTATAATAATTTACTACAACTGTTCTTTTTATTCACACTGGATAGGAAATGCTTCCATCTAACACATGTAATACGAATATATACAACACAAATTTGGCTTTAATTAAAAAAAAACAGTTCAAAAGGACAATAACACGGGGGCTGAAAACAATAATTTTGTGCAGTTTCCTGATCATAATCACACGTCTCCTGTCTTTTACAGGGAATGACACAAGTATTGATGGATTTTGTAAACCAGTTAAAACATTCTCCTGCCTGTAATAGCCCACTATGAAGATATCACCTTGTTCATACAGTCTATAGAGGTTTCTCCTTCTTAACTGTTATTCTAAATAACCCGGGATGACACACTGAGTCGGTTTTAAGAACAAATCCTGCGGAGCCTTTTCAAAATCATCATACATTTGCAGTTCCCTATTCCATCAAAATGCTTTGCCAAAACAACATCTTGTAACTGCACTGGGCATATGACTGATGTGCTGAATGGTGCATTTGCACTGATGCTCACCATCTCGTTGCTCAGCAACGTCAGCATCTTGGCTTGAACTTCTGAATGGCCACGGGAATCACGCGGCAGTGCCATGGGGTGGGTGGACTGTTTTAGACTGCCAGCAGTCAAAACAGTTGTGATGGGCTCAACATCTCTACACTGTGAGCCTGGGGAACCCATTCTCCTGCGGAATGGTTTTTAGGGGCCCAGCAATGTCACTGCAGGTGGCTGAGATATTCTGGCCCCTGCTTATGAGGAACTACATGAAAGAAGAAGCCTAGTGTTCTAAAAAAATAGAAAATGTGGCAGGGTTGGGGAGAGGCTGGGGAGTTGCTTTCATGAGTCTGGAAATCTCTGGTTTTAGCTCTCTGAGAAGGCTGGGAGACTCTGTTGTAGGCAGCTGTGGGAGAAGGCTAGGGTTGGAGGTACACTTGGAGATGTGTTAGTTTGGCATTGGCACTGCAGATTCAGCGCCCGTGGTCCCTGACTAAGGCACTCTGCCTAGATCTATTTTCCCCTGACTGTACCTTTTATGCTCCCTGGCTTTCCCATTCTTCCTGGAAACTCCTGTTTGTTTTTGCTTTCTAAGATACAGATAGCAAGTAGGGTTCATTTCTCTCATCTGACTGTTGTTGGGTTCATCTGACTGTTGAGTGGCGGCTCTTTGGAGTTGTAATTTGAGAAGGATTGTGAAGAAATCAGTGGGCTTAATAGGAAGTAGTGCTGTGATTGATTAGCAATGTCTGCCATGGCCACAAAAATTGGTATTGATAAAATAAATGCATCCCAGGCCCTTATATCTCTGTTTTAAGTAAAGTGAGCAAATGAAGTTGGCTTGATGTATTTTTGAAGGATCTTTGGAGACCATAGCCCAAGCCATTAAATTGATATTTATTTTATATTCTGCTTTGTTCCAGAAAAGATTTGAGAATTTGGGGGGCTTGGGACAGGAAGTTTAGGACTTGTGGAGGGAGATAATTTTGAACAGGCTGATGCAGGAGGCCCACGACAAGGAGCTCTGTTTTTACCCCTGGGCGATGAAGCCCAGTGTTTAGCAAGTGATTATAGAGCTTACTGATTAAACAGATCCAGAAAGACCTGGAGAAATGGGGCGAGTCCCAGGCATGGTGGAAATTTCAGGCAGAGCATTTCTGTGTTGCAGATCTGATGTATTTCCCCTTGGTTAACAGCTAATGTTCTATGTTGAAAAGCCAAAGAGAAATATATTTGTATACACACACATCCCTTATGGGGGTTAATCAAAGATCCTTATTATGTCAGGACCATAGTCTCTCAGCTCTACCCAGAAGTCTCTGGTGCACAGCTTTACCAAGAAAAAAAAAAAAACTAGTGATATTGTGTGATAGGTCCTAATGATGGTATTTTGGGAAGATCAACTCATGTTTATCTCTGGAAAACAGGATAAACTTCATACCTCAAGTGATTTAAACTGAAGTCAAACCTTGATTTTTCACATGAATCATTAACAGGTTGCTTTTCGACAATGCCATTGTCTGTTGATTTAGGGACCATGTCTGGCCAAAGCCAGCCACCTCTAGCTGCTGATGGCCTGTGGGTTTTAGAAACTGGCTGATGCTCCCATCAATACGCCCCTGTCAATTGCACACAACTGATTTCACTTACACATCAACATAGCAACATACCTTTTCCATCAGTAAACACCTGCTCCCTTTCTCACTTGGCAACGAAGAATTTGCAATGAAAAGATGGCATATATTTTTATATACCTGCAAACCCCAGGAGAACATCCTTTTGCATATCCGTCTGATGTTGAGTTTCTTACCACACCAGGGACCCCAGTATTTCCAAAGTTGTAGGCAAAGATTTCCTCTTTCCTGGGTGGTACACAGGGGTGAGGGTCCTTAGGCTCCTAGGCCAAGGGTCCAAAGTCCAGGGATGGAGGTGGAGTAGAGGCAGGAGGGCAGCATTTTAGAAACTCAGCAATGTATTTCTTATCCAACTCTGTGTTTCACCCTCAGATAAATGATTTTCTTACTGGTCTCCATGAGACATAATCCTGTTGAGAGCATCTTGCAGTTTCGCTGTCTCTGGAACCTTCTAGAGGTGATAGATGGCTGGCTATAAATGTGACTGTAGTTGCCTCATCATTTGTTTTCTGGCAATTTAAAATATCTGTTTCTTTCCGCGGATTGTGATTGTTGGTATACTGGCATTGCCAACCAATTTTTAGCAATGTGTGAAGATCAGTGGGCTTTATCACCACTCCTCTTCTCTAACTGGAAAGACTTGTTCTAACACCTCCTGAAGTTTCTGAGAGAGCCCAGAGCAGGAACTTTGGGCTCTAGACAGAAGGTCTTGGAGGAGGACGGGAGGGAGGAGGAGCCCTGTTGGGAGGTGGAGCCTGGGGAGGAGGGGGAAGGGTGGAAGGTGGGGACGGGATGGGAGGCGTGGGGGCGCTGGGGGGCGGGGGAGGGCAGTGGGGCGCAGGAGGTGGGGGGGTGTAGATGGGGGCAGGAGGTGGCGAGGACGTGTGGTAGGCGTTGTTGAGCGGGTACTTGGCCGGCTGGTTGTTCTTGACCCTGGTGAAGTTGATGCAGCGCCCCTAGAAGAGAATCGGAGAGAAGGAAACATGAGCAGATGGCCTCACATCAGGGCCTGTGGTGCTGTGGTGGGCGGCTTGCAAGGAATATGTGGAAAGCAGGCCCCTATTGTTGACAACTCTCCAGTGGCACATAGTAGAACTTGAGGACAAGTGAGCTCCCCGCTTTCTTTTCCTGGACTGTGTTGCAAAACTGTTAAAATTTATCTTTTCCTGGAGTCTAACTCTCTCAAGTGGGAGAAAGGGAAGGAGACTGACCTTAATTGGGTGCTGTGTACAGAGGTCGTCAAACTGAATCTCCTCAACAGCCCTGCTAACCGGGTATTATTAACTGTTCCATTGCACAGATGAGGAAACAGGTTCAGAAAAGCGAGGTTACTTTTTCAAGGCCACACAACTAGGAAGAGGTGGGGGTTGGTGATTCTAACCCAAAATAGACTCCAGAATTATCCTTCCTGCTGCTACTTTGCCTTCTGGTCCTCATATTGCACAAACAAAAGTCATTTATTCTGATTCATTTCAATTACATGCCTGGAAACGGCAGAAGGTTAACACCACGAGCTTCTCCTATATTGTAATTCAAGGATGTAGCTAGAATCTGTGATTAGGAGTTGTCGTGGAGCCCCTGATGCATTCACCTCGCCTGTGCCCCCTCAAGCGCTTGTTCCGAGTAATGAAGGAGGCAGCTATCTCTACTGATGTGACCAAAACAGCTTCCCCATCCGTGCCTTGCCTTCTGCAACGTGCTAGTAAATAATAAACAGTTTATCCTGCCCTTGTTCTGGCTGTAGGAATCCCTCTTCTACATGCGGCTGCACCTGTACAGGTACCCTTAGTTGTCGTCATCACAGGAACTGACAACCTGTGTACCTTAAGAATTACAACCTGGGGACATTCTATTTCCAAGCAGGCATCTACCCTGAATTCTGCTTTTCCCCTACCCTTCTTGGGTACTCAACTGAACAATGCAGAGAAGACCCTGGAACCCCTTACAGCAGCCTCCTGAAAGTCAGCATCCAAAGCCAGCCTTAAGTAGCCCTGTCTCCCCTATAGTGTGTCTGCTCTGCTCTCCAGAGGCACAGGCGTGCTTTCTCTGTCCCCGACTAGATACCCTCTAGTCTCATCTGGCACTCAGGAGCTTCCGTGCAACACTCAGCTCTGCAATGCAGGGGAGACAGGGGTCCTCCTGCTCACCACATTCTGTGCTGGTGTGAGCTCTCTTCACTTGGCCGCTTGCCTGGGTGTGTACCCGCCCCCCTGAGGGCTCCTGGCCTCCCTCACTTCCCATGCCTGTGGGGCATCTTATTGTTCTCTCTCTGGCATGTCTGGATGCCTACAGAATCATTCCTCACGGAGGCTGGGGTGGGGTTGCTCCTCTCTGAGGCTGCCCTCTGTGCTGGGCTTGGGGCTGGGGTGTGGAATTGTTCCTGGCCACATGCTCCAGGATGGACGTTATCCTGTGGTGTCCAGCCTGAATGAAATATGTCCAGAGAGCAACGAGTTTCCCTTTCCAGGCCTTTTAGAGACAAGCCTGAACGGGAATGAAGACAGTGAGGTGTGGAATTTGGGGAACAATTGCTGCTTAAATTAGCTCTAGGACAAGAGGAAAATGAGTGTGTGTTATTAGAGACTTGGCTCAGGATGGGCCACAATAGGGACAAGCCACATGTTTGTGGGAGGCGGTGGGGCTGAGCAAAACTTCCCTCCCTGTGCACAGCCCCGTGCGTCCTTCAAGTCATAAATCATGTCCCTTTTCCTCCACGTTTCCCCCACAGTGACTCCAGCCTCCACTTACCCTTTGCTTCCTTGAGTTCTCTAGTTACAGCCTACACCACACATTGCAGCCTGCATACTACGGTTATTTCATCTGTAAATGCCTTGCCTCCCTGGCCAGACGAGAAACTTCTGGAAGGCTGCAGCCTTGTTTTGTGCTTTGCTGCTCCACAGCTCACAGCCTCACAGTGTGTTCTGCATGGTACAGGGACTCTTAGTGAAAACGGAGTTGTCTGAGCCACTCAGGAAAAGTTGGGGGTGGGAAACCTTAGCAATAAGCTGAAAATTAATTCCTAGTCAGCATTAGTCAGAGGGCATCTTGGTGAGGAAGGGCCGAACCTGATGGGACTGCAATTGGTTTAGGAGTTGCAATGCTATGTTTAGATGTCAGCACCCCTGTTTCTCTGAGCTTGCATTTCATGTGATTAAACCAGGTGCTAAGCAGGGGAGGCTCTGATTCGCGTTCCACTCACTGCACAAAGAAGTTACCCCCTCCTTGCTGCACTGCCCAGAGCTCCCGGTTTATGTCCAGCCTTTCAGGCATGATGCCGATTTTGTAACCCAGTACTGTACATTCCCGGCTGTTCAAGCTGCCCTCTTTTATAGCTTTATAAATCTAAGCCTCGGTTACAGTTTATTTATGATTCTGGATAAAGCTTTCCTTTAAGATGTGAGGGCCCTAATGATTACCATCTGTGGTGAATTCCCGTGACGACAATTTAGAGCTGGGATTTACTGTGCTATCTGTTCTGCCCTTCGTTCCTAGACATGCTAAGTCAGACTGAGAGGCTCAAGAGATTCATGTCCTTTAAAGATGAAGGGAAACCCTCATTCTGGGGAAGGAGCTGCTGGTGCCTGGGGTTGAGTGCTCATCTGGCTTCAGATCTCTTCCAGAGCTGGCCACCAGGCTGGGCGAGAGGGGAGGCTAATTAATTAATCCAGAAGCTGAGGTACTTATTCTCTTCAATTGAAATAAGTCACTCTACTGTTTTTACCAGAGGCTGTTTTGTCCAGAGACAAAATCAGGAACTCCCAGCCTTCTTCTCCCAATATCTCTATTTATCATCCACGTTAGGATTCCCAAGGGTTTTCAAAAAGGTCTGAAAGCATCCACAGACTAAAAGATGGTCTCTCACATCTGTCCCCTGATGATGGGACGAAAAAGGGCAGTGGGGGCTGGCGGGGAGTAAGGTGGGGAGGAAGACCTGAGGTCAGCACTTCCAGCTGCCGCCATGGTGCCTTGGCCAGAGCAGCAGAGGGATGGAGATGGGGTGGGGTAAAATGGTGATGGTGGAGGCAGAGTCCTCCTTCCTCTGGTCAGTAACACCCTAGGGGTACACCCATGGGTCACCTACTCCAGAGCATTGTGCTGAGGTTCATTATAGACCTTCCCCAACTCCTCACCACCTGGTCCTTTAGAGCTGAGCACAAAAGCCCAGAGCTCTCATCAAGCAGCCAGAGGGGAGGGGGCAAGCTCCCAGCTTCTGCCTTGCCCCACTGTGGGACACCCCACAGTGTGATGTGAGGTGGGGGTATTCATACCACCTGTCACTGCAGGTATTAGGAGGACTCCCTTAATCAATGTTACGAGGGCCTTGGAACAGTGCCTGGTGCACTGTGTTTAGCAAATGAAGTTGAGTCTAATGCTGTCTGTCTGCAGGTGGGGATGCGGAGACACAATCAGACCCTGTCTGTGGTGGAAAGGCCAGTTGGAGGTGGTATCAGGTGTTCCAACTCCTAGTTTAGTGCCTTCTGAGTGAGCTGCAGACTACAGCTTCTATACTCCACACCTGGCTTCTATAATAAAATTGGTAAATAGGAAAAAATGTAGCAAAAATGTAGGGAAAAACAAAGCAGCTCCTAGAGCCTGCTCTCTTATGTCTGTTCTCTCCTCCTGTTGCCACTAAGCCCTGTAACTTATTTCTTATAGGACCTCCCACAGTGCACTGCACACACGTTTGACTGATGATGAATTTACACGTACTTATCTTCCTGAAAAAAGTTGCAGACTCGGCATCAATAAATCCCCGGGGTAATATACAGTAAGACCCACAGTCTTTGTAAGAGGGGTGTGGTTACAATAAGTTCTTAAAACCTGGAGTCAGAGGTGCCAGCACAAACACGGTAACATTTAGACCACATAATTGGCCTAAAGATCAGTTTACACAACATCGTTTTTTTGCTTGCAAGAGGATAATAGAATGGCCAGATGTTCTCAGTGTCATGTAGGCCAGCAAATCTGCACCAGTGTTTGGTTAAAAGGTTGCTAGGATGATTGGAACTCTCACTTCATAACACTAGTCTTTGTGACCCAGTTTTATTTTCTACAGTACTGGTTTTGTGTGGTTTGATTCAGATCCAAGATTTGGCTTTGACCTCAGTTTACCTCAGCGTCCTCATTTACAGGAATGAACGCCAATTATTTTCACACATTAGCAAAAATTTCTCAGATTAAATTCTAAGAAGAAAATGCAACAATATCTCCAGCTAAATGAAGGCTTAGCACAATGCCAGCTGGCCTTCTCCTAGCCTTGAAAGTGCCATTTTGATTTGGCTGTATCTAATGGTGGTGGGAGGACCATCTGAAATGTCCAGGTACATTAGCGTCTTTATTGATCATCAAAACTCTGTCAGTTAAGCGTCATTATTTTCATTGTACAGAAAAAAACTAAAGTCTCACACCTATTTAAATAACTTTCTCGAGACTACACAGCCAGTAAGTGGCAGAGTGGGATTAAAACCTAGCTCTCCCTCAGGAACTCATCCTCTTCATACTGTATTCCTGAATATAGACTAAAAGTGCAAATGATTTCTTGAAAGACTTGTAGATAGCAACACACGGTGTAGGACTTGACCACAATCCAGCAGCTCTTGATACAGCTAAGCGATTCTTCCTGAACCTAAGTCTGGCCAATTCACTCTCCAGCTCAGAATTCTTCAGTGATTCCCCATCACCTTTAAAGTAAAAGCCAAACACCTCCACTGGCATACAGCCCTTTGGGATCTGGTCTGTGCTTATGTCTTTCAATTGATGTCTTACTCTTTTCTTGCAAGATGTCCAGCTTGGTCCACCCTATGCCCTCCACAAATATTTGTTCAATGAGGAATATAATTTGCCATGTGGCCCTCTTCTCTAAATGTTTCCCATTAGAAACACTGCTCCTTAACTGGTTGGTGAGCACCTCCGAGGCAGCTGCAAAGGCTTCTCTTCTGGAGCCTAGAGTTGCTCTAAAGAGCTCAACGTTCAAGTTCAAGTTGGCACTCAACAAATACTGCTCACACACCGGAGCTCTGAGGTGCAGCAAGATGTCTTAGAAAGCTCTGATTTTTCCCTGCAGGTTTAGGCTCTCCAAAGGTCAAGGATCCATGAACACAGCTATGAGTTTAGGGCTTCTCAGTCACCTCCCCATGGTCTCCTTGGACATCTTCTAGGTTCTTGGAGAAAGGATGGCAAGAATCCTATGTACTTCCCTTGGCTTCCACACTTGAAAGGTTCATGTTACCTCTAAAAATACTTTTTGGGTTACCTTTGATTGCTTTATCAAAGGAAACTGTTCATCAACAAAAAGCTTTGCTTAAATTGGAGGTGACATATTCTGAAATGGTTATGATGAAATGATCAGGATGAAATATCTTGTTGATCAGGTTCTGGATTTCCCTGGGTTTGAACTCCAGGCATTGATGGTCTGAGGAGTATAGAGACAGGACACTGGTGGTGGGGGCTGTGGTCTGCTTCGTGGGTTGCAGTCAGGAGGCAGAGTTCTACCTCTAGTTCTGCCACTAACATAATCATTGGGAAACCTGGGGCAAGTCACTTTCTCTCTATGAGCCTCAGTTTCTTCATCTGTCCAATAAAGTTGTACCGGCTAGATGACGTTCAGGGCCTTTCAGCCCTAATATTCTATAACTCTATCAACATTTTTTGTTTTTTTGAGATGGAGTCTCTGTGAGAGTGATCTTGTCTCATGGCAACCTCTGCCTCCCAGGTTCAAGCGATTCTCCTGTCTCAGCATCCCAAGTAGCTGGAATTACAGGTGTGTGCCACCACGTCTGGCTAATTTTTTTGTATTTTTAGTAGAGACAGGGTTTCGCCATGTTGGCCAGGCTGGTCTCGAACACCTGACCTCAGGTGATCCGCCGGCCTCGGCCTCCCAAAGTGCTGGGATTATAGCTATGAGCCACCATGCCTGGCCTCCATCAAAATTTGAATTCCTTTGAAACCTTTTCCTTGGATAATTTAATCTGAATTTTTTTGGGGCAGCTAGTTTGCATATTTCTTTATACTAATTAGTTTGGCTAATGCTTTGTATTGCATATTTTCTGGTTGGTCATTAGATTTTAAAAAATATTAATAAATTGAAACTTCAAAATTGGAGGTCTGCTTTTCTATTATTGTGGTAAGAGTTTGAGCTTGCCTGCAAGTTCTGAATTTGGGTTTGTGGGATGACAGGGAGATGTGACAAGAGGTGTGGGCTGATTGTGTGCAAAAGAGTTGCCAGTGGTGAGCTCATGTGTGTTGAGTGTTATGAGACATCTGTTTGGGCATCAGGCACACTCAGTGGAGAGGGAGCTGGACTTTGGAGATGGTTAAAAATATGCTATGGCTCCCACAGATTAAACCAAATAGTTTCCTATGAACGGAGGTCATCTAAGGAGATTGGATTTCACAGGAAGAACTCTAAAATAATTAGATTGAAAAAGTATAACATATATGCCAAGTTTCCTCTGACAAATACCTTTTTTCTCTGGCCTGGTTCTCCCATTGATTATCTTGTTTGGAGGGCTGTAGGTATTTCTCAAGTTACTAATGAATTAGGTTTCCAAAGTCAGTTGTTTGGAATTATGAGCATAGTTTCTAACTTAAATCATTCTTGTAAACTCAGGCTAGACCACAAAACCTCATCGACATATTGAAGGCAATTGACATAATCCTGCTAAAGGTGGTGCTCTACTGATGAATTAAACACATGAACAATGAATGGATGGCTGGATAGGATGACTTAATAGTTAGCTTTCTACCCTACGATTCTCTTCATTTGTTAATTTATTTTTGCATTTATCCTTTTGGCAAATGGGTTTTGAGTGCCGGCTATGTCCTCAAAAGTGCTGCAGACAGTATTGAGCAAATGATGAGGTCCTTGTCCTCATGAAGAATATAGTCTAGAGGTGAAGACAGACAGTAGTCAAATGGACCCCAGCAACCGCATTTGTGATCTGTGACCCTGAGCTTGGCCACAGTTGACTGGACCAAAGACGGACAACTATGCTGAGCTAGAGCGATCAGATTCTCTCTTCGGTGAATTTGGAATGACCACTGAGTGACAGGTAGTTAGTTAGTCAGGACTGATCATTTGAATACAGGGTATGTAAAGTGGGAACCTAGGGATGAGGGAGCAGCCATCTTCTGCCACAGTCAAGGAGAAGCAGAGAAAGCTCTGATTCTGTTTCATAAAGACCCTTCATACCCATTCATTCTGCCCTGCCTTCATTATTGCTCATCTTCTAACACTTGGCCACCAAGTAAACCAGTCTCCCTGCTCTCAGCCTTTCCCTTGGATATTTTGGTTTTCCATGTAAAATTCATACACATGCGTGCACGCACACACACACATATATAAAAATGTGCATATACATATGTATGTATGTCTACATATGTGTAGATAGAGGTATGTATAAAATGTATGTATACCTGTATACATAAAAATGTATATATACACAGACACATTCAAAGTTATCTTGCTGGCCAGGTGAGGCAGCTCATGCCTATAATCTCAGTACTTTAGGAGGCTGACGCAGGCGAATCACTTTAGCCCAGGAGTTAGAGACCAGCCTGGCAACACAGTGAGACCCCGTGTCTACAAAAATAAAAAAATTAGCCTGACGTGTGTGCCCTTAGCCCTAGCTACTTAGGAAGCTGAGGCAGAAGGATGCCCAAGAGTTTGAGGCTGCAGTGGGCTATCATGGCACCGCTGCAGGGCATTCCAGCCTGGGCAACAGAGCGAGACCCTGTCTTGCTCCTTCATCTTCCCCAAAGCTGGAGCCATGGGCAAAGAGAAGGGTGTGTTGGGAGTGGTGATGCTCTGATCCTTCTCGGCTCCCCTTTTCTCTGCCTCAAACTTGCCCTGCCTATAAATCTCATAATAACCTGCCTTTTATGTGCTGTTCATGGAAAGGGATCCAAGGTCAACTCTTTTAGTTATTTGATTCATTTTGCTGACACACAAACTGGCACGTTCTCCATAATAATGTCTTTGGATGCCAGAAGTGAGGGTAAGATGAAAGCACACAGGAAATATTTGGTAACACGAGGAAACTAGAAAAATGAAGGAAAGGGTAGAAATAAAAATGGTATCTCTTTAGTTGAAAAATACACAATGAAGAAAGAAAGAAGAGGAAGGGAGAAGGGAATGTTAAATTACAGCATTCAGAATTAATATTTTGTGCTCATCTTTACAGAGCACAGATACATACCCAGTGGTGGATATATTTAGGAAAATGGGATCATCCTGTATAAAAGTTTTAGAGTAGTTTACTGTGACCATTTCTCCCCTGTCATTTTCAATGGTTGTAGAATCTTCTATCACATGGAAGCACCAAATGCAGTTAAGAATTTCTTTATTGTTGGGTATTAAGAGTGTATCTAATTTGTCTCTATTATAAACAATGCTGTGATAAAACCATTCATAAGTATTTTCATACATCTGTCAATTGTTTTAGAACAAATTGTTTGAGGTAGAATTTCTGGGTCAGAGTTTATGCACATTTTAATAGTTTTTGATACTGTCAAACTGTCTTCTAGAAAAAGTGCTATTCATTCGTAGTTCTAGTACTATTTTATAAGATTTCTATTTTCCTACACTTTCAATTACAGTTTTAGAATTAAACATTTTTGCCAATTTGACTATCTGAAGGAATTGTATTGTTGTTTCCATGTTCAGTTTTATTATTTGTGAGATGAAAGTTTTTAAAATGTGTGTGTATATGTATATGTAAAGATATGTGTGTGTATATATACATATATACACTCACATGTATATACACACACACCCACATACTATATATATATATATATATAAGTCCTTTGTATTTCACCTTTAACGATTTATCTGTTCATATACTTTGCCCACTTTTACTGAGGTTTTGATCTTTTTTTTAAATCTTTTTTATTGATTTATAAGAGCTCTTTATAGAGTAATGATGAAACTGATATGGTTAGGTTTTGTGTCCCCACCCAAATCTCATCTTGAATTGTAATTCCCACATGTGGAGAAAGAGAAGTGATTGGATTATGGCGACAGTTTTCCCCATGCTGTTCCCATGATAGTGAATATGTTTCATGAGATCTGATGGTTTTATAAAGGGCAGTTCCCCTGCACTCGCTCACACACTTTCTCACCTGCCGCCGCGTAGGACATGTGTGCTTCCCCTTCTGCCATGAATGTAAATTTCCTTAGGCCTCCCCAGCCATACAGAACTGGGACTCAAGCCTCTTTTCTTTATAAATTACCCAGTCTTGGGTAGTTCTTTATAGCAGTATGAGAGCAGACTAATATACTGGTTATGTAAGCTATTTTTTTTGTTTGTGATTTTTAAAAATTTTACTGATGATATTTTTTGATGTACAGAAGTTAAATAAGTTTATGTGGGTAGCCAATTATATCAATCCATAGAGTCTATTTTTTTTTTTTTTTTTTTGAGATGGGGTTTCACTCTGTCACCCAGGTTGGAGTGCAGTGGCGTGATCTCAGCTCACTGCAAACTCTGCCTCCTAGGTTCAAGTGATCCTCCCACCTCAGCCTCCCATGTAGCTGGGACTACAGGAATGCACCACCACACCTGGCTAATTGTTTTTTATATTTGGTAGAGACGGGTTTTCACTATGTTGCCCAGGCTGGTCTCAAACTCCTGAGCTCAGATAGTCCACCACCCTCAGCCTCCCAAATTGCTGGGATTACAGGCGTGAGCCACTGTCCCTGGCCCATAGAGTCTATTTTTTCATACCCCTTAGAAAGGCCTTCATCACCGGGCACGGTGGCTCATGCCTGTAATCCCAGCACTTTGGGAGGCTGAGATGGGCAGATTACCTGAGGTTGGGAGTTTGAGACCAGCCTGACCAACATGGAGAAACCCTGTTTCTACTAAAAATATAAAATTAGCTGGGCGTGGTGGCACATGCCTGTAATCCCAACTACTTGGGAGGCTGAGGCAGGAGAATCTCTTGAACCCAGGAGGTGGAGGTTGTGGTGAGCCGAGATCACGCCATCGCACTCCAGCCTGGGCAACAAGAGTGAAATTCTGTCCTAAAAAAAAAAAAAGCTTTCATCATTCTTTTTTTTTTTTTTTTTTTTGGTTACAGTTTCATTTTTCTATGTTTATAGAATGTGTACTCTAGAGCCAAACTACTAGTATTCAAGATCTGGTTCTGCAACTTACTGTGTTATCTTGGACAAATTAATTAACTTCTGTTTTCTTTTCTGTAAAATGGGTTAAATAATTGATCGTAGCTCATGAGATTATTGTAAGGATTAATGAAAACAATAAATAACTTTTTAAAATTTTTGAGACGGAGTTTTGCTCTTGTTGCCCAGGCTGGAGTGCAATTGTGCAATCTTAGCTCACTGTAACCTCTGTATCCCAGATTCAAGTGATTCTCCTGCCTCAGCCTTCCAAGTAGCTGGGATTACAGGAGTGCGCCACCTGGCAAACTTTGTATTTTTAGTAGAGATGGGTTTTCACCATGTTGGTCAGGCTGGTCTCGAACTCCTGACCTCGGGAGGCCTTGGCCTCCCAAAGTGCTGGGATTACAGGCATGAGCCACCGTGCCCAGCCTATAAATAACAGTGCCTGATAAAATTACTCAGTAAATGTTAACTATTTTCATCTGAAATATATTTTGCTATGAGGTGTGAGGTACAAGTTCAAATTTATTTCATCTTTTTCTAAATCAGCCAATTGTGCTAACTTAGAAATACCATTTGTTAAACAATCTACCACTTTCCAATTAATTTAATGCCAGCCTTATCATAAGGCAAATTCTCACTTGGTCTTTCATTTGTTTTTTTCAGATCTCTGTTCCATTTCTCTGATGTGTCTATACCTGTAGCAACAGTTTTGACTGTTACACTTTTACAACATATTGTAATATTGATCTTATAAGTCTATCTTTATTATTTTTCAAGATTATCTGCACTATTCTCATCTGATTGTTCTTCCAAACAATTATTTAGAATAATGTAATTCATAAATTAAGTTGGAGAAAATGGCCTTTTATATTTTTACGTTTTCTCATCCATCAATAGCACATTCCAAATTTGTGATTTTCGAATGTAAGTTCCAGCCTTCTTTTAAACATTTACTCCTAGATTTATTTTATTGTTGATATTGTAAAGTTTAACTTTTCTCTATTTTAGCATCCTACTCTTAGTATATTTATTTTGTATTTAAATATTTTACTGAATTCTCTTACAGTATTTCTGTTGATATAATTTAATATTTTCCATTTCTAATATTTACCTATTATTACTTCTTCTGGTTTTATTGCATTGATTAGCAGTGATGTCAGGTACCTTTATCCTGTTCTTGTCTTTAGCGGGAATACCTTCAGTATTTCATAAATAAAGTAGTTTAGATATCCTGACTTCTGTTAAAAATACACTTTAATTCCAGTTTAAGTGTTTAAAAAATTTAAGCAAATATCAAATAACTTTTTGATATAAAGTAAGATAACCCTATTGATAGATATTTTTATTCATGTTAAGGAAATAATTTCCTATTCACAGTCAGTTGATAGTTTCAAAAAGTAATATTTTAAATTCTATCAAGTATCTTTTTGATATCAAGATCATTATATTGTTCCTATATTTTCACCTACTGATATATCTTTTATACATTTTTTTCTAATAAAAATTATCTGCACATTTCTGAAATAAACTTTTGAAAAGTTCTGAAATTAATTATCTTTGATTTAGGATTTTTGCACCCAAATTCACGGGTGAATTTGGTCATGTTCCTTTTGTTGTGAGCTACTTTATGTTAACTTCACAAAACAATTTGGGTGGATTTTCATCTTTTTATATGTTCTGTATTTCTGAAATAGCACAAGAATTACTTGTTCTTATAACAGGTACATAAGAATGAGATAATTCTCTCAAAAATTTTCTAGAAATGCTGTTATTTAAAATTATAGTTCTTAGATGCCTTTAAAAATTTTTGCCACAGATATTGACTGATTCAGGTTTTGTACTTTTTTTGACTCAATTTCTGTAATTTATCCTTTCTTAGAAAATCATTCATTCATCAAGATTCTAAAAGCATTTGCATAGATTTGTACTTTGTACACAGGGCATTCTTACAGGTAAACAAATCTCCTTATTTGTTGTGATAGCCTTTTTGTCTTTCTTAGTAATTACATATTTTCATGTTCTGACCTTCTTTTTTAGATTTGTCTTTCAAAGATTCATCAGTGATACTGGTAGTTCCAAAGGCATCCTTAAAGACTTCTCAGTTCTACTGATTTTGCTTTGTTTTCATTACTTTGTTCTTCATTCATAGATGCCGTATTTCTGCTGTCTGTAGATTTGTGTCATATTATTTTCTAAGTTTTAACTAATTCTTACCTCATTTGCTTTCATTTTTTCTTGTTAATAATGAAAGAATTTAAGGCTATGATGTTTCCAAATCCCACAAGTTTTTATTGAGATGTTCCAATTGTCATTATTTTCTAGGATCCCAGTTAATTGCAGTTTTGATTTCCTCTTGGACTGAACAGTAATTTATGAGAGTGCTTTAAAACTTCAAAGTGCTTTTTTTTGAGACAAGGTCTTGTTCTGTTGCCTAGGCTGGAGTGCAGTGGTGTCTAAGTGCTTTTTTTAAAGCAAGAGTTTAATCCCTTATTGCTAAATTCTAGATTTTTATTTTTATTTTTGGTGGTGTATGTGGACTCTAAAAATTATATGTTCTCTTTTTTTCAGGTTTTCTTTGTGGCCTAAGTTATAGTTGAGTTTTACAAGTTAAGAAAATAATATGAATTATTTATTTGAAGGGTGCTGTTAAATAAATATCCATTAATTATTTTTTGATTAGATTTTTAATTAAAGCCTCTATATCTTTTATTTACTTTTTCATCTGCTTGCTTTATTGAAATCCAAGGGTGGTTGTGAGTTTATTAAACTACTTTTCTCCAATGTTTTACACAATTATATTTGCACAAACTTTGCTCCTTTAATCACTGGGCCACCCAAGAGTAGCAGGGAGGGTGCTCTTTCAGGGCTCTCTGGGCAGAGGGAAAATCTTCCATCCCAAACAATTCTTGCTTCCTGTTTGTGGTGGTGGTGGCTTATCTGCAAAGGTGGCTGCCATCTTTTCCCACTGTAGTACACATGTGCTGTGGCGAGGAGGGGTCAATGCCTGTACTCCCTTGAATCTGGGTTGGCTGTGATCGTTTGAATATAATGGAAGTGATGTTGTGCTAGCTTTGAGGCTGCCTCTGAGGCCTGACAGTTTCTGCTTCCTGTTTTTGGTGCCCTGAGCCTCCATGTAAGAAAACCTGGCTAGTCTACTGCAGGGAGGCCTGTTGAGGTACAATGAAGGCGGTCAAAGGAGTGAAGAAGCCTTCTGGGATATCCAGTCAACCTTCCAGTGATTCCAGCCCCAGCCGCCATCTGTCTGCAACTTCATGAGAGACTCCAAATGAGAACTATCCAACTGAGCCCAATCGACCCCAAAAATGAGAGGGAAAAATAGCAAATTGCAGTTTAAGTCATTAGGTTTGGGATGGTTTGTTACGGAACAATACTGAAACAAGAAGCAACTCATCACTTTGCCTAGTGGGGTCGCTTACGGTGTGTGGAACCTACAACTTGTAGTTGTAGGTTCCCCCCCTTTTTTTGGGACTCTGAACTTGGCACCCCTCCCAAAGGTGCTGCGGAGGATCCCGATCTGTGCTCTGGTCGTTGCCTGATGGACTAGGACTTTATGCCACTAGAACCCAAGGTCCCCAGGAGAAAGATGGGATAACTGGATGACAGAAAGATATAACTCCAAAGGTAACCATCACACATTTCCTTTTCTGTCTTCTGGATATTACCCTGCAGTGTTCATTTTGAAATGTAGGTTATAGATTGGATAAAGAAAATGTGGTACATATACACCATGGAATACTATCAGCCATAAAAAAAGAATGAGGTCATGTCTTTTGCAGGAACATGGATGGAGCTGGAGGCCATTATCCTTAGCAAACTAAAGTAGGAACAGAAAACCAAATACTGCATGTTCTCACTTATAAGTGGGAGCTAAATGATAAGAACTTATGAACACAAAGACAGAAACAACAGACACTGGAGTCTACTTGAGTGGGGAGGGAAGGAGGAAGGGAGAGGAGCAAAAAAGATAACTATTGGGTACTGAGCTTAATACCTGGGTGATGAAATAATCTGTATAACAAGCCCCCATGACATATGTTTACCTATGTAGCAAACCTTTACATGTACCCCCAAACCTAAAATAAAAGTTAAAAGAAATGTAGGTTATTATGCTGGTGAGAAAGGGCTGAACTCAGGACTGGGAAAGAGGTTGCAATCTGGAAAGGGGTTTTTGCCTATTTACACACTTGTGCAGGCTTACTTGTGTAAGCCAAGCCTATGACATCCTATCACCTTCTCTCACGCTGCCAGTGGGGAGCTTGAGGTTGAAAAGTCTCTCCCGATTCTGAAGTCAGGCTAAATACCTATACTCAAATTGCCATTTTGACTTGAAAATCTTAAAAAATACTAATAAATACTTAGACACAGAGGAAACACAGTCAGATAAAGTAGTCTTGCCATCAAAATAGGGATGAACAAACTCTGTCCTAAGGCTATATGAAATGCTAACTGTCCATGTCTTCCCTATGCGTAAAGGTACAACTAATTACTTGCAATACAAATGAATTTGTAAGGCCAAGTGGTGAAGAACTCACTCTGATGGCCTCCGAGGAAGGTCAATAAACCATCATAGCTAAAAAAGACAAAAATATACTAGATGACATAAGGAAATAAATCCTCCTTGTCTGATGCTTAAATCCCTTCTTTAAATCTCATCACTATATAAAACCATGGCATGTTATGTTTGCACCTGTTTAGTTCTGACAAATTTCAAGAAATAAAGACAAAATAGGGTTGGAGAACGGAGATTTAGGAAAAGTGATCAGGTGGCCAAAGTGCTGTCACTAAACAGGGACTGGCTCAGAATTCACACCTTTCAAAGTGGCAAGACAAAGAATTATGCAGAGATACCCTGGGTATATACTTTAGAGGTGGCAGAGAAAGTTGAAAACAATAAGAGGAAGCAAATCATACTGAATGGTGACCAAGTGTGGCACATCCTAAATATTATTTCTTAACTTTGTTCATCTTAAAACCAGCCATTGGTACTGACCATCTTCTCTTCATCAATGGCATCAAGTCCAATGTACACTCCTGGGTCCTGCCAAGCAGTGTAGCAATTACCTCTCCAAAGAGCCTGGTTTTAATCAACATTTTGGGTGGGTCTCACTAATGCTTTAGATTTAATGCACTTTTCTAAGATTAAAAAAAAAAAAACCCACCATGGCATGGTCATGCTGAGTGAGTGAAAGTCTGACCCCAGATGAACTAATATTATTTAGAGTCTTCCTTCTTGCCCTTTCTGTCTCCCCTGTTAAGAATCTTGAGGATATTTTTCCTGTCCCCAGTTAAATGACTCTAACTACTTAGAACCACCATTAGTATAGTCTTTCGATTTATTATTTTATTTATATTGAGGTATTTGCTTTAAATATTGGTGCCAGAAGATAAACCAGCTAAGATTGTTTGGTCAAGAGCATTATTTAGCTTGGATGTGAAAATATAAAATTATGAAATGACTGATTCATCTGGTGCACAGCACCAACCTCATCCGGCTCCATATATACAAGCTCATAGATGAAGATTTGTTTTCTTCTTTTGCACCAATGCAAGGAATGCCATCTTCAGGATGAGTTCTTTTGCTATGCCTGTAGCCATCAACACCTTTTCCCCAAAATGGAATATTAATTTTCTTAAAAAAGAACAAGTTTGCTTTTGTGCTTCCTGTATTGTTGCCAGTGAGTGGCACTGTTATGGACCGAATGCGTGTGTCTCCCCAAATCCATGTGTTGAAGCCTCAGCCTTCAATGGGATAGTATTTGGGGGTGGGGTCTTTGGCAGACACTTAGGGTTGGATGAGATCACGAGGGTGCCTCCCTCATGATGGGGTTGGTCCCCTTAGAAGAAGAGTTTCCACAGGGCTTGCTTTCATTCTACTCACACGTGCACCAAGAAGTGGCCTTGTGAGCACACAACCTGGAAGAGGGGCCTCACCAGAATCTGATCACACTGGCACCCTGATCTCAGACTTCCAGTCTCCAGTACTGTGAGAAAATAAATTTCTGTTGCTTAAGCCCCACAGTCCATAGTATTTTGTTATGGCAGCCTGAGCACACTAAGAGAAGCATCCTAAATGGGTAGGTGTCTGCTACGTTCTCAGCACTTCACACATGCACCATTTTCCTATCCCACGACATTGTCACACTGGCCAAGCCCCCTACTCATATGTATTCATTTGAGGGACCAATTGTTATGGAGTGAAAAGTTTCATACTAATCCCATCTGCTGCTCACTGAGTGCTTACGCTGTGCCAGGCTTGGCACTAGCTGCTTTATATTCATCAACTCATTTTGTTCTTCTAAAAGCACTGTTGGTTAACATCCCCTTTATCCTGACACAAAAATGTAGAAAAGGCTCAGAAAGTCTACGTAATTTTCCCAGGCTATCTCTGTAAGTAAGTGACTGAGTGAAGATATAAATCCAGGTCTGTTTAGACTCTGTGCTCTTTCTTTTGAGCAACATGTGCTTTTAGATTGGAATGAATCTAGGGCAGAATGAATCAAGAAGCATAGTCATGAAAAGAGTTGGGCACCAGTAATATTACCCATTTGAAAAGTTGCCACAGGTCCCAACACTTACCCAGCCTCCATTGTTCTGTTCCAGCTTTCCATGTCTCTATTTCTTCCTTCTTTAGGATTTCAGTGCCCTACAGCAACCCTTCCTGGAGAAGCACCTTGTGTATCCCCATCCCTTTTCCCAATCACAACTTACTTGTCCTATGTGCCTCTCCCCTCATAATCCTCTGTGCTTTCTAAGGGACAAACCTCTAATCTGATCCACAAGCTGGGTCCACTATAGTGGTTTACTTCTTAATAGGCTCTATCTTTCCATAGACACAAAATATACTATCATAGAGATTGATAACTGTCTCCCATATGCATTTTCACTTTCTTCCTTTAGTAGTAGAACCCCTGAGTTTCACTGGCCACATGACCAGCTAGCAATGACTACATTTCCCAGCCTTCTTTGTAAAAGCTGCTTCAAGAGGCAGTAAATGATGCTGAGCTTGACCTAGTGTGGTGCATGAAGTGCAGGTCAGGTAGGTGTGGCCTCCTTTGCATCAGGGTGTGGCCATGTAATCCATGCTCTGGCCAGCTGGGTGTGAGTAGAAATTATATGTCCAAATTCTAAGCTGTGCCTTAAAGAGCACACCCTAGCCCTTTTCATTATTGGACTATGCCGACAAGAACCACACTCTTGTAGTGGTGGAGAAAGAAGACGGAAGGAGCCTGGGCCCCTGACAGCATGGAGTCGCCATGTTGACCCTGGAGAGTTTATTCCCAGAGAGTTACATGTGAGAGGGAAAAAAAAGTTCCATGGTTAAAGCTTGTATTATTTTGGGCTTTTGGTAGGTCGGCTGAACTTCTAACCTAAATAATATAATTCAAGAAAGGAACCTTCTGATGACAGTATTTTATTGTAAAGGAGTGGCCCCAGTGCTGGGCATTTGGGGTGCTGTGGTAGGCTCTTGTGATCTTCTGGGATCAGGCTGGGCTTTGGGCAACCTCTTAATTTTTGACAATGGAATTGGCTGCCCACCTTTTAAGAGGCGAGGCCTGCCCAGCTGGCTCCCAGAAGCCTCTGGACTCTTTCTTGGACTTATCTGCTTTTCAGGTAAGGGCTGCCATGATCCTGTCAGAGTGCCTTTCAGATGAAACTAAAGGAAGACAGTAGTCAAAACCCTGAAGTATTCCAGCTGATGTCAGACAGAGAAACAGAAAATTTACAGCACTCACAATCTGGGATTCATTTAGGAGTAAAAAAAAGCATTAAGTTATCCAACCTCAAAACTGTTTTCAGGCTTCCACTGGGCCCCAATACTCTTCCTAATTGCAAGACCATGTAGAAGTTGGATCTGAAATGAGACCATGAGCCAGTATCAAAATGCCCCATTTTCATGGTGCACGAAATGCTTCACGTATCCAGCCTGCACTAAACGTCTGTGATACTTCTCCCCAGGCTGGGCTGAGCTTGTGCTCTGTATGATCTGGGAAGAAATGGTTGTTGGACTCATATTGAGATTGTAAGAGGAATCTTGAAGAGGAAAAGAAAATACATGTTAAATCTTTTGGAAAGAGGCAGGGTAAAGGTTTGGGGGATTTCAGCATCTGGATTATGAATAAAGAATGTTGCTAATTACCAATGAATTTTATTTGTTCATTAAAAGTGGACTCAGCAGAAAGCTCTACTTGGAGAGATGACAAACGGTATGACCTCTGCTTCATTTCTGCCATTTCAATGGTTTCTCCTAGTTGCGCAAACCCTTACCAGGATAACAAGGTCACCCCAAGTGCCTGGATGGGCCTCTGACTCCAGAATTCTTCTTAGCCTCCTCTCACTGGTTATGTTGCTGCTCCTGGCTTACAGCATTTCTTACTTGTCAACCACCATTTTGGCTCCTAGGCTCTCCCATTTCCTACCGATTGATGAGGCCTTTGGAACTAGCTTGAACTTTGTCTTCCTCTAGCCTCGTCACCTGCTCCACGTCCTTACCTAATTGACTGGTCTTTCACCAGGTCCCTCTCCACAGGGGATGAGGACTGGGACCTGGAGGAGCCTCTCTGAGCTAGATCCCAGGGCCAGCTCACAGAGATCAGCTCTGGAGTGAATTCAGCCAGAGAACCCAAATAAACTCTGTGAATCCAGACAGTCCAGGAAAAGAAAGGTGACCTCATGCTTAGTAAGAACAATCTCTGTTCGGTCTCCAAAGACCCTGCAATGAGTAGGGTTGCTGGTGGTTTGGCCCACTCCCCCTTCTCATGCTATGGCTACCAACCCCCTCATTGAGGAACAGGATTCTTGAGGCTGAGAGATGTGGCTGGGACTGAGGCAGAGGAATGCAATTGAGAGGCAGTGTGGGGGGACACTGCAGTTCTGAACAGCTCACTCTGATTTTCTGGGAGCCTTAGCTGTGCAGTGGTTGAAATTATGAATAAACAAAAAGCCTAATAGTAACAGCAATACTCCTTGTCCTCTTTCTGGCCATCACAATTCCCACCTGGTCCTTTCCTGCTTTTCAGCCTTCTTTCTTTGAAGGCAGGGACTTTGTCATATTATTTGGTCTAAAAGAAGCTCTGGAATAGCATTCAACATTTGCTACTGTTCAATAAATAAGCTCCCTGAAGAGGCTAAAGAACTACATTGTGAAGCTGGAGAGGGAGTTTGGGGGTTTGCATCATCAGTTTCTCTAAACTTGTTGCTTTTTCTCAGCTCGCCTCTCTCCTGCATCCTATCTCCCTTGCTTCTCCCCTACCCATGAGGTTAATGAGTGCCTCTGGTAGTGAGCTGAGCAGAACACCAAAATCTCCCTGCCTTGAGGTGTCTTCTTCCTTCTCTTTGTACCCCGGATGGGTCCAGACTACCACTTGGTCTGATATATATGTTTTTAAAGTATTTATTTTTTTTATAAAATAAAAAATAATTTTTTAAATTCACTCTGTCACCCAGGCTAGAGTGTGGTGTCACGATCATGGCTCACTGCAGCCTCAACCTCCTGGGCTCAAGCGATCCTTCCACCTTGGCCTCCCGAGTAGCTGGGACTACAGGCATATGCCAGTGTGCCTGGCTCAGTCTGATATTTTCAACATTAGGGATCCCCTGTGGGAATCTCATGGAGATTCCTTTTAAAATGCCAGAGTGTTATCCAGGAGAGAAATTCCCTGGACACTGGCATCTAGTAACATGTGGGTTAGCCAGCATAAGGATCTATTCTTCTGAGGCCAGGGATAGGGTGCTTGGGACTGTGAAATTTGAGTGGTGGTGATTGGGATAAAGGGACACAGGAAGGTCAACTTTTGAGGGAGTTGGGGGAGGCAAAAGGACCAAAGTGTGCAGAGCACTACAGAGAAGAGAAGGGAGGGGCTGGCTGGGAGATTAGCACATGAGCTCATTCACACAGACTGGCAGCACCACAGAAAACGGACAGAGGGTGACACTCAGGATGTCTCCAGGCAGCTTCTGACCTGGAGTTTACCTCACCAAACTGTGCAATGAGCCCAAGAGAGACTTGTTTAATCTCCAAGAAGATTTCTCTTCATATGTTAGTCACACGGTATAATGTGAACTAAGCACAAATATTAATATTTTAGGAGGAGTACTTTTGTAATAGAGAGTGGAGTTGAGACTCTTCTGCCTCTAATGTCATTTTCAGAGGAAAATGACATTTTCCAAGCTGCCAGGAGCCATAGATTTACATGTTTGGGGATGGAAGAGCAGCTGTATCTGAAGACTGCTGTGTAGGATCACGCCAGGGTGTCTGCCAATCCTTTATGCTCTGGTCAAGAGAGTGCCTGAGCAATGGTGGGGACCTGCAGGCTCTTTCCCTAGGGATGGAATGGAATGCAAGCCCACCTTCCGAAACTTGGAAGTAGGGCACTTGCAGGGAGGTAGAGGTTTGAGGGCAGGGGAAGGGAATAGGGAGGAAAAAAGGTGATAAAACTAAAGTGAAGAGCAGCAGCAGGACATGGTACTTCATTCTTCCCATAAACAGAACAATTTTACAGCTGATTACCATCTGGATTACCTTTTGCCCACTTTCAAAGTGTGTTGCCACAGTCTTCTGTCAAAAAAACCAACAGTGATCTCAACCTTCTGTTCCAGAAGGTTGGTAGTTACATGAACATTACTTCTGATTTGAGTCTCTGAAATAATGATCATACACAATCTGATGATCGATGAGGATGGTATCAAAAGGAAAATTCCCAGTCTGTAAGCCTTGAAAGTACTTCTGAGGCGATCCTATTTGTGTTTTTGGCTGGCTTATGCCAAAGATAACCTGGTATCTGTATCAGTACAGGTCATCTCTCAAAGGCTATTGGCACAGTAGCTGGTTTTTTTCTATTATCTTAAATGCTACTCTGGGGCCCTGGCCATGCAGTTATAGTAGACAGCATTCAACTTGTCATTGGCAGGACCAGGTGGAGATGAGAACACAGTTTATGTGCCAGAGTTTAAAACTCCAAGGGAAGAGTGGAGGTGTGGTTTTTGCTCACTACA
Organism: Piliocolobus tephrosceles; assembly: GCF_002776525.5. NCBI lineage: Eukaryota > Metazoa > Chordata > Mammalia > Primates > Cercopithecidae > Piliocolobus > Piliocolobus tephrosceles. The sequence goes on along the minus strand of NC_045448.1, from coordinate 69,829,458 downwards.
TATCCAAAGGTTAACTGAAATTGGGTATACATCTACATTTGAGATTAAGCAAATCATCTGTAATTTTTAGCCATTTCCTCCTTTAGGCAATTCATATTTCCTTAGGCAAACAAGGTCTTGCCTGATTTTCTGATATTCTTTCTCTTAACACCTCAGTTTGGTTATTCTGATTTAAAGAATCCAGCACACAATGAAGATATTAAAGCTTTCTTCACCTTAAGCAAACCTCCTCAAAAATTAGAACATTTATGGATCATTTTGGTCATGATGATGATGATGACGATGATGGTGTTGATGACAGTGATGCTGGCCCTTGTTTGATCTAAGCTTCAACAGTGACCTCCCAGTTTGGATCAGCCTTACTGGAGCTAAAGGAGACAATCTTGAGTTGCTTTGCTCATGTACTGAGTGCTATCCTTCCAACGACAGCTTTCCTTATTCCTCCATTTGTGTAATAAGGAAGTAGGAAAGCTCAGGACTTTCATCTCCTCAGGCTGGTAAATTTGTAGGAAAGAAAAGTTACCAAACAAATGAGAAAAGACAACGGGAGGAAGACTGCAGGGGACTTGGAGAGTGACACAGGAGAATTAGAATTCTCTAATTCTTCAGAAGAGAAATTGGCTCTGAGTAAGGCATGGCATTTCCTTTGGTCTGTTAATGTCCAAGTTATAGGTCACATGAGTCTGTACAGCTTTCCTCCCTGTGCATGTACCCTTGAAGTGATCTCAAGTCCTGGACCATCTTCCAGCCTGCACAGGCCTCCAGGGGCCTTCTGAGTAGAGGTGACCTGATGCTGATCAGAGCTACTCCAGGCTGAAGGAGAGACAGCTCCTTGCTTCTCCACACTGGACCTCAGGGTCCCCAAAAGTTGGGACATGCTAATAGTAAAGAGCCTCTTCCTGAAGGCAAATCATAAAGATATGCATTCTTTAAATAAATAAAAGGATGCCACCTCCCCTCATATCTGAAAGCACATTAAAGAGCACAGAAAGCATCAGTTTTAAAAAGTGATTACAAAACTGTAACTTATGCAGAATGGAACCTCACAGAAGGTTCTGGACCATGCAAAAGTGGTTTATACACCACAAATGTCAGTCTCACAGCTTCAGAACATTTCCTTGTGAATGAGAAGAGTCCTCTGAGTTTCTCATCTTGATATGCAGAGTCCTGCAGGAGTCTGAGGCAACCTGGATAAGGATGCCTCCTCCTCCAACATCTTTTCGTTCTCCACCCCTTTTTCACCATCCAGCGACTCCAGGGTCACCCCCAGCCCTCTTTTGGTCTGCTGTTATTCTGCCTGATATTATAGTAGCCTCCTAAATGGTCTCTGGGGAAACGAAATTTTTCTTGAGTTGCTTGCTTGTAACTAGAGAGTTCATTACTACTGTTACAGAGAACAACTAACTACAACTTTGCTGTGGGGGCAGATGGAGACAATGATAGTTCTGTCACTCTGGAATTAATATCTGGGAAGACATCACTGTCCACTTAAAATCACTGAAGGAATATTGAACACTGGCCTTTTAAGCTGTCAATGTTTTCCACTTTTAAAGGTTCAAATCTTGAGCCATTCTGCTAGAAAACATTACCTCATCACACTGTCACTGGGTGAAGAAAAAAATTGTAAACTAACTGAAGATTGAATTTCATACCAAAGCTCTGAGTCCAGAAACCTTGGGGATTACTAGACAAGGAGAATGACAAGAAGAGAGGAGAGTGATTTTTGAACAATGGTGAGTTCGCAAATGAGTGTCCTGGGAGACCTGGGCCACAGAAGTGAAGGTGGTGTTGGATGTAATGTCAGTGGATGTGGCCACTGCAGAGAACCACTATGTCCTGGTATGACCAGTCACTCACACCTCCTCACTCAGGCTTTGAATTAATAGGCTGGAACATTTTTCCACCTGCCAAGGAGTCTAGCTTAGACATCACAGATCTGGTTCTAAAGTTATTCCTTAAAGCTCACATCTGCTTCTCTCTTCTCTTAAATTACTATTTCTTTTATTAAATAAAAGCAATTAAAGGCATTAAAAAATTCTATGGAAAAAGAGAAGAGAAAATCTTGGGCTCACTATCCTAACACAGTCAATTGTTATTATTTGGAAAGTATATATTTATTTCCACATTTCATCATTTTCACGTTTCAATGGATCTCCTATTTTGAGGTGATATAACAGGAATCTTTCTTTTTTTCATAGTGGGGAAAACTAAGTTTAGGCAAAATTTAATTGACTCACTGAGAGTCTCTCTTTGATTGTTCTATGATCAGAACTAAGATGCTACTGAGTCTTTTTTGTTTTTACTTTATTCTTAGATCCTCTTTTACTCTCACTCAAATGAAAGTTGAATTACGATATAGGGACAAGATGGGGCCTAATCTGGAGAACTGAAAAGAAATAACCTTTTGTGTCAGTATATGAGCTAATAAGCTCCCCTGACTCTGATATCTCCTTATGTGAGATTTTACTGTATTTTAGGTGCATAAAACTGTAAAGATACTCTTTGAAAAGTATTCTTGAATAGATCTCAATGAGAGATGACTCTTTTGAGGAACAGCATCCACTGGGCTCTGCTCCTCTGTAATTAGAGAGTCCCTTTACAGCTCTTAGTAAACAAGTAGCTGTTATAAATGTGTAGTGTCATTTAAGAGCCCCATATTGTTGCAAAAAATAAAAACCCCAAACAATGCCTTCCCATAGGTTTCCACTTCTCAATGTATAAATGAATATTCATTACATTTTTCTGTGGCATTCCCTCCATCTCCTCTATTCCTTAAATGATGTTTTATTTAATAGGCTTTCATTTTATTAAGATAGTGCATATGAGCAGTATTCCCAGGATATATCAAATAAAATCACACTTTATATTTGAGGTAATAATACTCTCTTTAAGAATCTCAAGATGATTTGATACATGGAGAGAGATCACTGGAGCACAGGGACTTCCAGGGGTCAACTGTTCCATCCTTTAGTTTCATAGTTAGCTAGGATTGGCCCCCAACAATCTGCTCAGAGAAAAGACAACTGCCCTGTCTGCACAGAGCAGAGTCGACTTGCTACCCCTAAATTCATTCTAAGAAGTACATTCAACTTAAGCTGAGACACAGAATACATGTTTTGAAAAGTTGTTTTAAAGAATAAATAACAATATATACATACTTGCTTTAAGAAAGATTATCATAACTTACAATAGTAGAAAGAGGCCTTTTATGTTCTACATACAAGCTGTAATCTTACCAGTGTCACAGACCCAGAGATTTCAGGGCAATGACTTGTTGCCCCATTGACAATACATGGGAAAACTCTGGAAGTCTTTGTCTATTTACCTACATTTAGACATTTCTCATCACTCCAGGCTCTAATGGTAATGTCTGGTGAATGAGGAAACCCACTTTAAGAGAAAGATACTACAACTGCGATGGTTTAATTTTGTTCAGGAAACTCAAAGTCTAGAACAGCCTTCTCTTAAGGACCCCTTCAGCAGCCCTGTATGAAGAGGAGAGAACAAAAATCACACTCCCCTAGATGGAAAATCTGAGCCACAAAGAGGAAGGTCAGGGCACAGAACCAGTGTTTCTTTGCAGCCATGAGACTGCCCTGGCTTCCTATATGAATATTTCTGTTCACTATTTTTTTTTTTGAGTAGGTGGAACCATCAGTAACAAAAATGGTAACTAAAATAGACTTCAAGTTACTTGGCCACCCATTGCTTTAAATTATGGCTCTAACTCTGCAGGTTTAATAAAATGCAAAAAGATACTGTCTGCAGTTTGAGACAGTTTCCCTCCAATAAAACTTTCCTTTGAAGGTATTATTTTGCTTTTCAGCTGCTAAAAGCCTGTTCAAAAAAAATCAGGAAGGATGGAGATGCTTACGGGAGGGCTTAACATAGTGAGAAAGGGGACCCTCCTGATGGTGGAGGAGTCTGTGGTCAAGTTCAAAGCTGCTGGTCTAGGGAATCTCCTGTCTCAGATGGACAACAGGGCATATGGGCACTTTCTACCATGTGTGCTGATGACCCTTGGCTAGGAGGGGTGCCTGATGCATGGGAGGATGGAGTAAGGATGCTGACGAGAACTGGATAAGCTGGAACAATAGGCTAAATTAGACAAGATGGTCGTTAGGATTAAAAACATAAGAAAATCCACTGAAGAGGCACTGTGATCTGGCATGGGGGGGCCCCCTGGCCCAGTTTCAGCCTGCATGAAGAGGATCTCTGGGGGTTTCGGACCATCTGGTTAACAGGGGGCAGCTTCGTAACATGACTGCCCAAGGAAAGCAAATGGGTTCTCAGGCCACACTGCGAGGTCTGCGCCCCTTCCTCAGGTTACCAGCCTGCTCCATCCTGCCTAGAATGAGATCATATCTGCCGAGGCACTGCGGGCACTTCAGTCAAGAGGTTTTGGGCAAGCTGGGAAGCTTTCTAGGACAAGGACTTGGTCATAAGCATCCCCTGGGTTGCTTGCTAAAGCAGAGGACAAAGTTCCACCCTGTATCTACTGAATCATGATTACCAAGAGAATTTGTCATTTTAATATACATTGATAGCATAACACTTAATAAGTACTGCTTATAATCAGAAAGCCTTGTGATACACAAGATAATGAGCTTGTTTAGCATATAATATAGTGCCTGGCTCATGGTGAAGGACTCAATACAACTCAATGAGAAATACTCAATATTGCTTATTGTGGCTTATTAGCAATACAAAAAAATGGTGAATGCATAAAAGAACAAGATGTACTCATAGCCATTTGGTTAAGGGAGATAGATACCCTAATTTTCATCACTAGGGTGTATGTGTGTGTGTGTGTCCTCCTTCTGGTAGACACTGTGATGTTACCTAGGTTCAAATTCCTTAAGTTAGAGGGATTAACCTTTCTCCCTTTGGGGAATTTCTGGCAGGTTGAGGAGATAACTATGCACACAGAAGCCTTTATAGTCACAGCAAGGGCCTACAGCCCATTTTGCCTGTGCATGCTCTAAATCAACCCCAAACCAAATAGTAGGACCACCAGAACCCTGATTAGGGACCTGGGGACTGCCTCCCAAGAAGAGGCTGGCTCTGGGGCAAGCTGCCCTTCTGTGGTGGATGAGGAAGTTGTGATCTTGGGCCTTATTGTGGCTTAATTCTTCTAAGCATTCATTAAGTCCATGAAATAATAATCATAATAAAATCTCTACATCATAGCCATTGACAGAACTTAGAGCGGGTTTCCTGATATCAAAACGGAGCAGTTATTAAGGGTCCTGGCTTGTTTTAATTGGACCTGGGCCTTTCAGACCAAAGTCGCTCCAGCCTTTGGAACCATTTATACTCCTTCTGCGTTGATGATCCCCACCCCAATTAAGTGGTGAGTCTAGGTGGGGCAGGGATATTTAATAGGCCTTTGGTTTTCTGTAAGTCTTTTATTAATGCTGTAAGTTACAGTAGCCAGATACTCTAGGCTGGGTTTCACCTTCTGAGGCTGGGTTCCTGGCTGTCATGGTTTTGTTCTCAGTATGATTTTCAAGTTGGTCAATGTTAAAGCAGGAAGTACTACCCTTCCTAGAACAGCCCAGGTTGACCTAAATGGCCTAAGTGCTTTAGGAAGAAGGAATCTGGCAAACAGAATCCCTTGCCCTTTCTGTGGATCTTCCCAGCAGCTCTCTGCTCTTAACCTACCCACGTCACTCTCCAGTGTATTTTCCAGTGAAAAGGGCTAACTACCCCTGCATTTCCCAAGCAGTTTGAATTCCTGGCTATGGCACACTGAGTTGATCACTTTTGCAACGACAACATGATGAAATCTCCCTACTGACTTACCCTCAGTATAAAAATATAAAGGGATACCCATCCCCCGCCTTTTTTTTCCAGAACTGAAAATAAAACTTAAAATTCCCAGCTGTCATTTAGTACTATTGTCTTCAGCTCGAGGGCTTTTAAAAGAAATTAGCTTTAGAAAGTGACCCAGATCATCTAAAGCCCACTACAGCTGAAACTTTCCAGCTTAATTTTAATCTACAAAGGCACAGGGTGACTTTTCTGCAGTTTCACACAAGGGCTGGGAGAATGAACTGTTAGAACTTTTGCCTCCTTGGTTGACCTTGTTCATTTGAGGACCTTCTACCCGGCTCCTCTCTGCCTCCCTAACAGTTGCTCAAGGAGATGATAGGAATCCCTTGTCCCGAGATCTCTGGGGGTTAGAAGCCACCCTGAAGAAACTGTCCATGAGATAACCTGTGTGTCCCTCTGAAAAGTAGCTTCCTTCAGGAATCAGCCTGGGGCCAGTCCAGTAGGGCCTTGGTTTCACCTGGGGGTAGCAAATTCACAAGCTAGGTGACTGAAAGGAGACAGACATTCTCTCATAATTTCTTCTCCATGAAATTCGAGCTCTACAGGGAAGAGGATCTTTTCCGTATACCACCTAGTGCCTAGAGAAAGAATTGAACTGGGTACCAATGAATAGCCCCTCACACATAGGCCCTCTACCCAGGCCTGCTCCTTGTCCCATCCCCACCCCTGACTTGCAGTAGTTAACTAATAAGCGTATTTTCTTTTAGTAATAACAATGCTGATATGTACCAGCCACTGTGCTAAGCACTTCATGCACAATATTGCATATACTAAATGCACAATATTGCTTTTAGTAATCACAACCATGAACTCCCACGAGCTCATTTTACAAGTTCAGAGTGGGTCATTAGTCAAAACCACACAGGGAGTTGTAGGGCTAGCTTTCAAACCTAGCTCTGCTCATTGGAAGTCTCTGTTCTTACACTCTCACCTAGGTGATCTTGAGCCCTGAGTTGATGTTGTTGATACAGAAATAATTACACATAATTGAACTCTCTGAGATTCACATTGTGCTCTTGCAACAGGCGAGTGGCCCATCCTCTCCAGTAAAGCCTCGTTAGGGATGAGGGGGCCACTTGTGTGAGCTGGACACTAGCCAGCAGCAGGGATGGGAGGCCCTGAGGCCCTAAGCACTTTTGGTGGGAACTGCTGACTGGTGAGAAGCATGTCAGTCTTTGGCAGGAAGCTAGGGCAGATTATTAAACAGATGGCTTATAAGTTCCAAAGACAGGAAACAGTGGTCATCTCTGGGAGCAAAGGTTCGCTGAAAGTGAATTGTGCCAAACTTCATTTCTTTTTGCAAGTCTCACTAGATTCATAGATGGGGGCTGACAGATGTAGTTTATCTGCATTTCAGCAGATCAGTTCACACAGTGTCTCAAAGCACATTTAGGGGAAAAATGGAAAGATGTGGGTTAGATGTTTAACTGCAATTGAGATGGCTCAGAGAAGGTTGAACAGGCAGCACCCAAAGAGTGCTGGTTAACTTAGCAATGACAATGGTCACTTGTTCTGAGTGCCAAACACGGGTCAAGAATGTAGCAAGAACTGAGTAAATATTTGTTGGTAGTATTAAACTCATGGGGGAAGTCTTCAGTGGTCCCGTGAAAGGGCTCTTTCTTCGATTTGGCAAACATTTTCAGAATAGATGAAGAGTTTGGGAAGTGGAGGGGACGAGGTCTTCTCCTTGATCAAGGGCAGGGAGCAGCAGGGTCTAGCATCTTCCATTTTCTTTTGACCTCTGGAGCCCAGTCTCTGTGACATGGTGATGGGTAATGATGACTGTGGGACTTTCACTGTGTCTGGACACACTGTGTTTCAGGAGCACTTAGGGATTCTGGGGGAGGTTTGAAGACTACTCTGATAAAATTGTGCATGTGCGTGTACATGTGTGTATATATGTGTATGCATGTATATATGTATGTGTGTATATATGTATATGTATGTATATATGTATGCATGTATGTACGTGTGTATATGCATGTATTAATATATGTGTAGGTATATATGTATATATGTATATGTATGTGTATATGCATGTATATGCATGCATGCATGTCTATTACTATATGTATGTGTGTATGTATGCATATATATGTATATGTGTATATGCATGTATTAATACATGTATATGTATGTATATATGTATATGTATGTGTATATGCATGTATATGCATGCATGTCTGTATTTATATATGTATGTGTGTATGTATGCATA
>NC_045448.1:69783220-69821395 GCF_002776525.5 Piliocolobus tephrosceles | reverse complement strand
ATGTATATGTATGTGTATATGCATGTATATGCATGCATGTCTGTATTAATATATATGTATGTATGCATACATGTATATGTATGCGTGTATATGCATGTATGTATGTATTAATATATATGTATGTGTATGTGTGTGTTTGGTTTCCCAGCCCAAACATCTAGAACCCATCTAAAACACCCCTCTAGAACCAGATTATCTCTGCTTACCTGTTTTTCATATTGGCTTTCTGGTAAGATTTCATTGAAAGAAGAAGTTTTTTTGGCTCAAAAATGTTTGGAAACCATGGAATCTGATGATATCAAAGGTTCCTTCTAGCTCTAAAAATTAATGGTTCTTAAAAATTATGTAGGAGGAAGCTTGCTAAAGGCAAACTCTAAAAAATACTGGCTCTATCTGCCACTTCCTTTTCACCTCCTGGCACACATGGTCTCCCTGGCAAGCCTCTAAAATAACTCCCACCTCTGGGCCTGCCATCTCCTATCTCGTAAGTGTCTCCCAGCACTCTTCAGGCCCCTGATAGTCTTCCTGTACATTTGTTGTATCAAATTGTCTTCTTAAGTGTAAATGTCTGGCTTCCATTTTCTCAGTGGTGGTATCTTTGTTGTTAAAAAATATTTGAACTGATAGAGAGAAGATCTGATTAGTAGAGTTTTAAGCAGTGTAGCCAAGTGAAGAATTTGAAGAAGAATGGGAGTGAGGCTTTGGGTCAGTGGAGCCTCCATTAATCTTACCTAGAGAAATGTGGCCTTTTGCTCAGGTTCATTAATTTTTTTCAAAGGCACTTTAAAAATACCTACTATGGGCCAGCATTCTACTAGACTCTACTGGGGGGCAAATATTGAGTACAAATAATCTCAGTTCCCACTCTCATATGGCTTGCAGGCTGAGGAGGGGAGGCTACTTTACTTAAATATTACTTGGTTAATTCAATAATTATTCACTGAGTGCCTATCATAGCTGGGATGTAGCAGTGAATAAACCAGATGATGTCTATGCCCCATGGGGCATATCTTTAAATGGATGGATAATTAAAATCTGAGATAAGCTTGTAATGAATGTTAAAATGGAAGTTTTGACTATGCTCTGAGCTGTAAGATATTCTAATAAGTTGCCTAATAGGGAAACATCTGTAAACTGACTTCATGATGCTTGGACTCTTCAGCCAGATGAAGGCTATAAAAGGGGCCAGGGTAGGGTGAAGGATGTATGAAGGGATTTCTTGGAGAGAAGAGTTGCTGTGCTGTGAGTCTCCAGAGACCCTTCCATTAGAGATTTCATCAAGGCTTCTCTGGGCTTCACCTCCAGTGCAGTGAGGCTGTCCCCCTGGGGCTACTTGGGGAACCTGGAATGCATTCCCTGAAGATGGCGAATACAGAGTTCTCATGTCTGAGAAAGGAGGCAGCCTGTGCTGCAGGATGGAGGGGCTGCAATCGATTTCGCCCATCCATGCGTCCTGTAAGTCTCTCTCGTGGACCAGATGTGGGTCGTACAGAGGAAGTGCAGAGCAGAGTCATCTTGGATGCTGTACAAGAGGCTATGTAATAGGACAGAGGGACTTCGGCAGTAAGAAGCTGGAGGTGACTGCTAGACCCAGAGGCTGTGGAAGCACCACAAACAAACACTGGGAATAAAGAAACATCTGCCCACGTCAAGGAAACTGCTATAAGGAAGATCCCAAAGGAGCCCCAAGGAGCACCCCAGGGGGAAAAAAGGAGTCAGTGTTAAACACAGGCTGGGCCCACAGAGCACAGGACAGCTTATAATGGGACCAGTTCAAGGAAGACCTACTTTTTCTCCTACCTCTGCTCACCTGCCCCTACCTAGGAGGGGTAAGAAACTGGCTGACAGACTGGGGTGGGGACTAGGAAGAGAAGAGCAAAATGGAGAAACGGGGGACAGACAACCTCATCCTCCCTTTTCACAGGGTGGGGTTGGGGTTTGGCCTAGCTGGAGGAGGAAGGAAGGTTTACCCCCGCTCAAGCTGGAGGTTTTGATTAATCTCTCGGCTTGTACTTTCTACAACTGAATTTGGAGTTTGTTTTTGAGGGTGGACCTGCTTATAGCCTGAGAATACACTGAACAGTTATGGGGACTGCCATGGGTGTATCTGGTGGCAGGAGAAAAATCTCTCTCAATGAATAAATTTTACAAGGAGTAGAAGGAAATACAAACCAAAGCTTTGTTTTGATCATGTCAGTTGTCTTCTTGCCCCACGAACCAGGTACCAGTGCTCAGAAGGGGAGAAACAGTTACCTGGCAGCTGGTCACAAGGGAAGTGATACAGCTTGCAGGCCAGGGAATGGCTTGGTTTTCCTTAACTGGGGGATACCAGCATCATTTTCTCTTCTTCCTCTTCACAGGCCCCAGAAATGCTCTCCTGGACCAGGCTCTTATGGATGTTCAGGTTCTCACCCACATTCAGCCCTTTTTCTCCTACAGGGCTGGCTGTGACTCAGTGTGGAGGCGCTGCTCTGGCCCTGGCCCTCGTCCTGCCCTGGCTGAGACTGCCTGGCTGTGGCTTGCCCTGGGGGCTGGTGGAGGGACCGCAGCAGCTGGGCTGACCCCCTCCCATGCTCTGCACGGGCCCATTATGCTCAGTGCCCCCACCAGCATCCCAAGGCTGCTGGCACTGGGAGCATGGTCATCCACTTGCGACTTGTAAAAGTCACAGGGAGTGTTGACTGGAACCCAGGCCTCCTGGCGTCCAGGCCCCGGCTCTTTCCATGACCCACATGTGGGAGACTGACTGAGGTGTTGCCCCGACACTCTGAAATGGAATTTCTGCACAAGCATGAAAGAAATACATCTAGGCATTTAACAGTGTGTTAGAGACAGGAGTCTGGCGACCCCACCAAGCTGTGCTTCCACAGGATGAGCTTTTCCAGGGTGGAGCTCTGGCAAGACCACTGGTCTTTGCAGAAGGTAACTAAGTCAACAGAACTGGCCTGACAGCTTACAAAGAAGGGGCTTTTGGGGAAGATATCTGTTGCATCTTGTTGACAACATGTGTCATTTTGTTTGGCATGTTTTAAATGTACAGAAAAAATAAAAAGAAGCTCTGGTCCCTTTAGGGAAATAGGTTTGTTAAACTGGCCATTTTTATGAGAGTTAAAAGCAGGAAGCAGACGTGGGAATGTTTCTTGTGTCTCCATCTCAGGCAACTGGCCATCTGGCCGAAAAAGAGATTATAGGCTGCCCAGCCATGAGAAGCAGCGTTTCAGATGGTCTATGTAGTGAGTGTACTAGGCCACGGATTTGAGGTTCTAGCCCCAGCTCAAGCTGCTCTGTGACTTTTAGGCCCCTCCTCTGTAAAATGAAGGCACTGGCTTTAGTGGTAGGCCTCTTAACAGCGATTGCTTTAGGGTTATATAATTTGCACTGTGTATGTTATTAATTTTGTTTAACAGTAATAGCCAGGTGCGGTGGTGGCTCATGTCTGTCATACCAGCATTCTCAGAAGCTGAGGCAGTAGGGTTGCTTGAGGCCAGGAGTTTGAGACCAGACTGGACAGCATAGTGAGACCCTGTCTCTAAAAAAAAAAAAAAAGTGACGTGTACATGTAGTCTTAGCTACTTAGGAGGCTGGGGTGAGAGAGTCACTTGAGCTCAGGAGTTTGAGGCTGCAGTGAGCTACGATCACCACTGTACTCTGGCCTGGGCAATATAGTGAGACCCCATGTCTAAAAAAAATTAGCTAGGCTTGGTGGCATGCACCTGTGATCCCAGCTCGTGGGAGGCAGAGGTAGGAGGATCACTTGAGTCCCAGAGGTCAAGGCAAGAGTGCGCTGTGATCACTCTACTGCACTCCAGCCTGAGTGATGGAACAAGACCTTGTCTCAAAAACACCTCAGTACTAACTGGATATTGTATTATGTTGTTTACAACTCACCCCTCCCCCAAGAAATGGACACATATGCTGTTTTCTGAATAGTACAAATATAAATATGTATCTATTTTATTATAAAGCATAGGTTAGATTAAAGGGTCACAGTCTGTGCCTACTCTTAGGCACTGCACTCACTGGTTAGAGCTGACACCCTATGAATGGGCACTGCCCTGCAGCTAAGTGTGGCATGGAGCCAGGAACACCTCCTGGGAGCTGCCTTGGATGGTCGTCTATGCAGAACCTCATGGATCTTCTTTTCCACTAAGTACTCAAGGCTGCGCTCCCTGGGCTTTGCCTTTTACCTACACTCAATCGAAATACCACGTCCAAGATCCTGTGAAATTCTCTTTCCCACTGTCACCTCCCTGGTTTTCTCCCCTCTTTCTCTGCTCCTCCCATCCTCCTCCTCCCCTCCCCTACTTCTTTCTTTGTGATTCTCCTCTTTTACCTCCTTCCTGTTTTTCTTCTTCTTTAATAAAGAATTTAATTCTACCATACGCAGGGTATTAGAGATAGAGGTAGAAACCAGCTATCAAAAGCTAAAAGAGTGTGACATAAAGCAATATTACGATGGTCTGAGGCACAAGGCATCTCCAGTCCCAGGAGGGAGAAGCAAAGCTTTTGAGAGAAGAAAGGACTTGGGTTGACTTACAATGAGAGAAGGAGCAGGATAATTTGGGCCGGGGATGGCATGAGCAGAGATCCACAGGTGGGAATACACACGGCGAGCAGGCTGAAACAGTGCCTTGGGGGCAGTCTGCCTTGTGCAGGGAGGGCACTAGGGGAAACCCTTCTTAGTCAGTCCTGCATTTCCCAAAGTGCCTTTCACAGAACGTTAGTCCCAAGTGATGCTCTATGAAAACAGATCAGTGATTTACAAGTTTGGGAAATGCTGCATATGTTTCCCCTTTGGAGATTCCCAATGCATATCAGCTTATTAAAGCATCTTTGAAGTTCTGCAGAGAAAAAGGCCTCTTTAACATTAAGTGCAACAATTTCCAAATGTATTTGACACCTATGAACAGCTGCAGAATAATTATTCCACAAAACACACCTTGTGTGGGCAGGCAGTGGGAAGCAGTGAAGGGGTTTAAGGCACTGTAGTTCTTTGCTGTGTAGGGGTAAAAATTCCCTCACGTCAGAGAGAGATGGGTGTGGAGTCTACACAGATGTGCCCAGCACCTGCTGCTACGGTTGATCACCCTCTGTGTTCTGAGGAAGAGAGTCGTAGTGCTGGTTAAGTGAAAAAGGGTGGGTTTGCATTCCTTAGCACTGACAGCATCTATTGCCCTTGGGAATTAATGAAGCTCGGTGTATATGCCAAGAAAATGTTTTCACTGGCTGGAGAAGTAGTTGCATATACATATGCATGCAGGTGTAAACTTTTGCTGACTGGCAACCTGTTTTGATCTCATACCCGCCCTGTTTCTCCTTGTTTAGCCAGAGCCTGAGCATATCCTCTAAGGAAAAGCTTAGGTAACACCTCCTCTCTGTAGTCTTTTCAGACCAGCCCTTGTCTCTGGCTTGTTACCTCCATCCAAGATCTCTCTCTTCTTTATCTTACTGTCAGTGGTAAACAAATGATCACTTCGTGACACACCATCTGGTTCCTTTTTTTTTCCCTCTTTTGAGATGGAGTCTCACTCTGTTGCCCACTCTGGAGTGCAGTGGCACGATCTTGGCTCACTGCAACCTCCACTTCCCACATTCAAGTGATTCTTGTGCCACAGTCTGCAAGTAGCTGGGACTATAGGCCTGTGCCACCACACCTGGCTAATTTTTGTATTTTTGTTAGAGATGGGGTATCGCCATGTTGTCCAGGCTGGTCTCGAACTCCTGACCTCAAGTGATCCACCCCTGTCAGCCTCCCAGAGTGCTGGGATTACAGGCGTGAGCCACCACACCCAGCCAACATCTGGTTCTTAAATACAGTTTTCCTACCCTATTCCCTACTAAGGAGTGTGTAACCATGCTGTGCTGAAGGGTGCTTTGTACATTTGCCGATGACTGCATATATGACACTGCATGCCTCTGGTTTTTTGGTTTTCAAATGGTAGTGTGTCAAATGAATATGTGAACAGCTCATCTTCCTGCCAGCCAAAAGGAGAGCGAAAGAATAAAATCATTTTGGTTATTCCCACTGATGCCATTTTGGAATATAGCAAGCCCTCCTTATTCATCTTGAATGTGTTTCTAAAGGTCAACATGAACAATTAAGAGGCTAACAGCTAGGCAGGGCAATGAATTAACAAAGCAAAACAAAGGGGTAATAAATAATGACAATCTGTCAGTGTTTCATTCTGCCTCCTGGGCATTATTACAGGGTGAACAGAAATTAGATTTCCCTGGGCAGAGTGTTTTTGGATGGACACTGCAGGAGTGAAGAGAGCTGGAGGGACACACAGGTGGAAAGAAGGATAAGCCATCTATCAGTCAGTCTCACTGGCTTTATCTCCAAAAAGCTTAAGACTCCATCCACTTCTCACCATTTCCATTGGGTCCACACTCATCTACCACCATTGCCTCTCACCCGGGACTCCAACCTTGTCACTGATCTCCAGGCTTCACTCTGGCCTCTGTACAACTGATTCTTCCCACTTCATCCCTGGTCATCTTTGTAGAATGTTAATTAGAGGCAGGCAGTATCCAAGTGTGGAGGATGCTAGGGCACTTGTCTCCCTCCTGCTAAGCAAGCCCTCCCCTCCATGTTACATCCAGAGTAAAATCCAAATGTCTTTCCTCAGGTGACAAGCCTGCCTGCGTGGCCATCTCCCCTGCCATCTCTGACCTTACTGCCCACCCATCACTGCTGGCCTCTGAGTTCCTCCAACATGCCAAGCTCTTTCCAGCCTCACAGGCCTTGTGCCTGCTGCTGTCCCGATCTTAATGTAGCAGCTCCCTCCCTCGTGTCATTCAGACCTCATCTTCAATGTCACCTCTTTAGAGAAGGCTTTTCCCACCATGCAGGCTAGATATCCATTGTCTTTCCACTCATCGCTCTGTTTTGATTCTTAGTAGAGCACTTAACACTTGGGTGCTGTGAATCTTAGGATACAAACTCCATGAAAGGACCATATCCTTGTTTACCAGCATTTAGGACAACAAATAAATATGTGTTGAAAGAATCAATGCTAGTTCCTCCTTTTATCAGCTGTGGGGCCCAGGCACTTGAACCCTCTGTAAAGATAATTTCCTTGTATGTAAAACAGGAATGGGAATAGCTATGTCATAGGGTCAGAATAAATATATTAGAAAATAATTGTAAGTTATATGGCTTTCGGCAAACATGAGCCATCATTATTGCTCTAGTCAACTCAGGTTCCTTTTAGCAAGGTGAGGCTGATATTTGCTTCTCAGGAATTTTTCAAAAATAAAGTAGAACAGATAATCCAATAAATGTACAGATACTTAGAACAAGGTTTTAAAGGATGCAAGTTCTTTCTTCTCTGTGATGCTATTGCAGGGAAGAAGCAGTAGAGAGACCTTGAATGCTCGTTTGCTTTAATAAAACACTTAACGTGGTGGCAGGCACCTGTAATCTCAGCTACTTGGGAGGCTGAGGCAGGAGGATCACTGGAGCCTGAGAGGTCGGGGCTGCAGTGAGCTGTAATAGTGCCACTGCACTCCAGCCTGGGTTAACAGAGTGGGATGCCATCTTAAAAGAGAACACCCCAAACCCCTAACATGCTGGCTTAGAACATGCAAGACTTCTGCCTAAGAATAAGAAGTTTGGGATAGGAATTGGTCCAGAAAGGCAAAGTCACAGCTGACCTAATAGAAAACCGGAAAGGGTAGAGATCCATAATTTCTGAAATTCTTACTGTGAATAAAAATCAAAATAGTTGAAGAACTCAGGGCCTGTATGGAAATCATGTCATTTCCCTCTCTCACAAGCGTCTTCCAGACTAGTCCTCTGGATGAGCGTGTCCAACAGACACATAATATAAACCACATGGGCCTTTTAAGTTTTCTAGTAACCGCATTTATAAAACATAAAAAGAGGTGAAATTAATTTTACTAATATATCTTATTTAACCCAACATATGTAGAATGCTATTTCAACTTATAATTAATATAAAAATCATTAAATAAATATTTCCTATTCTTTTTTTTCATATTACTTCCCTGAAAATCGAGAGTGTATTTTGCATTTATAGCATATGTCATTTCTCACTAGCCACATTCAGGTGCTCAATAGCCACATGTGACTAGTGACTGCCTTTTTGGATAGTCCACTCTAGATTTTACTTTTGAGATGTTCAGGATCTAAAAACATATTTTGCTACTTGTAAGAAGGGAGGCCACAATTTTTAAAAATGTGAGTCCATTTGTAATCCCACTGACAGCAGCAGGGGGCAGACAAATGCCTAGGCAAATAGGGGTGGGTTCCCTGGCAAAACCCCACCTCCAAGCCGAAATGAATTTAAAGCCTGAAAGCCAAGCTACAAGTCAAATCCACAGACTGGATTGAGAAACTGTTTTCCTGTTTGGCACATTTTCCTCTGATTGATCCCACCCTTTGCCTATTTTACACATACCTACCCTTTCCTAATTGGTTTTCTACACTGTTGTGCCTACCTTTGAATGTCTTTGCTTTAACCATTTTTGCATACTCACAAACCAATCAGCATGCACTTCCCATTTTGAGTCCATAAAAAGCCCCAGACTCAGCCACACTGGGGGAGAGAGAAACCACCTGACTGTGTCTCCACTAAGATCTGTTACGTCTCTCAGTAAAATTCTTCTCCACCTTCAAATTGTCAGCATATCCTCATTCTTCTTGGATGTGGGACAAGAGCTTGGAAACTGCTGAATGTAGGTACAAGCTATAACACAGGGCAGGGTGTGGGGGGTGTTGCCAGCAGAGGTCCCAGTTGGCAAACTGGCTGAGAAAAATCCTGCTTCACTACCAAGTTGCCTCGTGTTTTTCTATACATGAAGGAAGAAGCCACAGTCAACTCTTCCACTGGCCAATGAAGAACTTAAAAGAAAATTTTCTTAAGATTTTAAGTTCCTGTCATGGAAATACTTTTATCCTCTGATCTCCACAGATGATTTACAACATGTAAAACTGTATGTGAAACTGCATCTCTCTCTTTTTCTCTCTCTTTGGGAAGTGCTAGGAAGATTACTCACAAAAAATCAAATCACATCCCCCCCACTCTAATGTTGGTGTTTCTGGAGAAGGCTTATGGAAAGCTGTGTTTCTTCATGGGGGAACAGTTTGTGCCATGGTTTACAAAGCTAAAGAATTTCAATAGTCAAACTGTTGCCATAAAAAAATCAAACTTGGAAATAGAACTAAACATGTTATTAACAGAATGGGCTTGAGAGAGCAAGAGAATTCTTTTGGAGTAAAGTTATCCAAAGTCTATGTGTTCTCCTTTGACACATAAATCTAATCAAGCTAGTCTTGGACTGTTTTTTGGACAGAAATTGGGTAAGTTTTGCAAAAGACAGGCACAAAGCCTGGCTGTGGATGACACCCTGAGGGTCAGAACATTCATTACAGCATTGGCGTCTTCAGACATTTGAAAGCACAGCAATGTTGCTGGATAAAATTGGCATTTTCATATGGGCAGGGTAACCTTTTTGGAAGCCTTCATGTTGCTTAAGAGTGGCCTGCTGTGGGACATAGATATGGGTTTCTGGCTTGTTGCAAATTACTTGTAAGGTCCGGTTTTTGCTAGGAGATTCTATTTCGATCCATTACTAAATATATTTGCAACCTGAGGCCCACCAGCAGTGGATGTACTGCAGAACACACTAGTCCAGCTGATGAGGTACTGTGGGACCATGGTATGTGGGCAGTTCTCATGGGCTTATTCCTGATTTTGGGGGGTGTGCTTATTGTTTACAAGCACAGAAGATGGCCTCAGCTCTGCAGCTTCTTTGGCTATCTCTGTACTGCATGGCATCCCCTAGGCCTACAGATGTGGTGGGACACTAAAGCAATGGCTTCTGGAATTCTACTAAGCTTGCTCCCACTATTCACTCATCTTTCCATTGCTCTCCACCACCACGCCCAAGACAGCCAACCTTGTTGGTCAGAACTACTTCCCTTGTTAGAGAAAGAAGGAAAATAATTTTCTTGCATAGAAACACAGATGATTCCACAGTGGACTTTCCATTAGCCCACTTTTACTAGTTATACCACTAAGGATAATGCTGCCCATTATTATATCCAATTTTCCAGACTCTGTGACATTTAGGGTTTTCCATTGCAATTCACCTTTAATAAGCAGGAGAGTAAATGGAAAGGATTATATAAGATATATTCCCATTTAAAGATTGTACTTAAGTCAGGGCCACAGAGTCCTTAAAACATAGGTCGCAGTAATTGAGGCCAGTCAATGCCTGGGTGCCAGCTGGTGGGGCCACACCATTCAGTGAAACAACCAAATTCAGATGCTGGGGGCAAACACAGAAATGGACAGAGGGGCTGAATGCCAGAGGAATGGAATGAGCACCCTCACAGCTAGCTCTGTCATCACTGTGGATTCTCAATGTGACACTGCTCTCATTGGTATTAGCCAAAAAGAACAAATAATGGGAAAACACTAATATTAAACAAATGTTATAAGAACAAATTTATAAAGTGAGACCGGTAAAGCCTTGGAGAGTTTTTTAAAAATGAATTTTCTATTTTCAAACAAACTTAAAGAAACAAAAGTTATTAATAAATGGCAATGACAAAAGTATGAATAGCAATGATAATAAAAGTTAAGTGTTTTAAATTTTTAATCAGCCTCATTTTATCTGGACATGTCCCTAGAAGACCTTGTGAATTCTCTCTCCTTATTAAAAGATGGACAATTCATTCAGATGTCTCCTTTCCTGTGACTCAAATGCAGTTTCCTATGAAGACACATCATAAAAGTTTGCAAACAGCTGTGGCCTGGAGGTTGCAGAAACAACCATACTCCCTGGGACAAGGAAACACATTGAGCTAGGTCCTCAGTGCTGTGAGGGAAAGTTTAAAAAAAAAAAAAAAAAAAAAAACCACGGTTCCTTCCCTCAGATTGCTCACAACTTATTTAGGGAGTGAAAAGTCAGTATTAGTTAAAATTAACTTGGTGCTAAATTTTGTGGCTGTAAGCAGAGGAGGAAGGAAGGGTCAGAAAATGAGCCTTGACTGGGAGAAGGTCTCGAGCTTTGGCTGAGTGCTGAGTGCCGAAGGATTTGGGTGGACAAAGACTGGAGAATTTGGAGCCTGCAGGTGGGGGCTGCTGTACTCCCTACCCTCCCTGGTTACAGGTCTGTGTGTACTCTCTCAGTTCCTCTCCCTTCTGGCCTTTTACACATGCTGTTCCTCCAACCAGAAGGCCCTTCTCTCCCTGCACTGGAAGAGTTTGTCCTTTGGATCTCTGCCAAATAGTTACTTCTCTTTGGAATTCTGCCCTGATGCCCTAGCCTGGGTTAAATCTTCTGGCTCTATGCTCCCAGAGAACTGAACTCCCCCTCATACCATCTACCATGAGGAGCTGTAATTTAGTGATCTTTTCTGACCACTCCAGTGTACACTCCACAAGGGCAGGGATCTCGCCTTGTTCATGCTAAATCCCCGCTGCCTAGCCTGGTGCCTGCTGGAGAGCGGGAGCTCAAGATGTATTAACTGGATGAAAGGAGTTTCGGTCCTAGACACAGTGTTGGTGGTAAAGTGGGAGGCAGCGAGAGGTGGAATCAGGGAGAGCATGAGGTGATCTGGGAGCACAGCATCCTGTGCAGGAGAGCAGGCCCGTGTGGGAAGACATCAGTGGGTATGTCATCTTGGGCAGGATATAAAAATGGAAAGGTACTGGGAGGTGGGAAGAGGTAGGAGGACAGGAGGGGAAGGGGTTGGGTGGCAAGGATTAACTCTGCCTTCTCCTCAAGAGATAAGGCCCAGTCTGGACGCTTATCCTCCTCTCCTGGCCTGGGGTGAGGACTCAAGGAGAGCCAGGCAGTGTCAAGCTGGTGGGTTTCCAGTCTTGCCACTTCCACCAACACTCTTTGTGACCTTGAAAAGAGCAGGGATCTTATCTGAGCCTCATCTTTCCTATATCAAAAAGAGGATAAAGTAAGGAGGTGATAGGGAACAGATGAGAAAATGGACCTGGGAGGGCTCAGGGATCTCTCCAGACCACCTTTCCAGACCTCAGCTTTGGTGCCTCTAAAATAAAGGGTCTGGGATTATGAGGAACTGCCAGTCCAACTCTGTGACTGAGGGTCAGGTTGAGTTGGGGTAGTCATGGAGATGCTGAACGAAGATGGGTGGGTGTGGATGTTTTATAGCAGGCTGGTTCTTCCCCACACTGTTCAAAAGCCTATCTCCTAGGTCAGATTTTGCCATGTATAATCTAACCCAGTACTTTCTGGCCAGAACAGAACTTCCCACCAGCCTGGATTCTGATGATTCTCAATGGAGGCTTATCACAGAGATGCTGAATGTCCCTCGAGATGATCTTTTCCGGTGCCATCAGCTGGAGGAGCAGGCCCACAGAAGCCAAGTGGCTAGACATGATCATCATGCTTAGATAAAGTAGCAAACCTCCTAAAATATTATACACTTGGGTAAAATTCTGACCCTAGAGCTAAGCCCTACCTCCCTCAATCCTGATTTTGTTTGGAAGGGAGAAAATGAGGTCAGAGAATTTGAACAGGGTTGCTTTATTCCCATCCCTGTCTTGTTCAGCCTTAGCATTTACTTCTCCTCTGTTTGCTATTTGCAACCTGATTCCAGGACTTGACCTTCTGTTGTTGCAGCTGTTTGGGAGATGAGACAATCTGAAGTTGAAAGTCCTACAAGTTGAAATTGAAAGAAGCTACAAAATGATGATGATGATGATGACAGTGATGATAAGGAGGAGAAGGAATGTGTGTGAATGTGAGTGTGTAATGCTTGGGGAAAAAGGGGGATGAGATTGTGGGGATTGGAAGAAACAGAGAGGGTGGGGGAAAGAGAGAGGGAGAGGAAGATAGCTCAACCACAGCAATTGCTTTCATACGTATTGACTCAGAGACACTTCCTACCATGGAAGAAGGAAGTTGGCGAAAAAAATCCGAAGATGATATGTTTTGCAGCATCAACTTTGGGTTTAACATCTCTGAAAAAAGTTAACTTTGCAGGTTTTGGGTACAGTTGGTTTTTGCTGTGGACAGAGTGTGTTTTGAACTTTTTCTTCCTTAAATTCAGCAAACTAAGCCAAGAATTCTAAGTACTCATGTCCCCCTCCAATGAGACAGCAAAAGAGAGGCTTCCAAGGGTGAGAAGTGAATGAATACTACGGAGAATTCAAACATCCAGGGAAGATGCTGTGCCAGAATAAATCACACCCTCTAGGAACATTTCCTATAATTTGCTCTTTTTTCTTCCTTTTTCTTAAAATGATCCATTTCTTACAAAAATTTATAAAAGGTCAGGAGACTTCCCCTCCAGAACTGTTGGGACCTTATACCTGGTGTCAGATAGGAATTCTGAAGATGTCTATTTATTCAACGTAAAGAGCTAATGTAAACTTAATTGTTTATTGTGCAAGAAAAACGACTTTCATGTAAGACTTCAATATGTAGATAACTTGGTTCTTTTGGTCATTGCTAGTTTGAACATAAAATAATTCTAAGAAAAAGCTTTTCCTACAGGTTAACAGGTAACTAAGATTCTCTGAAATCAATGGCAGTTTTTTCAGGGGGAAGGAAGGGAAGAAAATAAACTCCCATCTTTTGAAATTATATATACCTATCATTTTATTTAATCCTGAGACATTCACTCTGGAATGTGGAGAAGTGCTGCCAGTACAGGAGCAATGGGGTTCCCAAGGTGTAGCTGTTTCTAGGAGCTCCAGTTTCAGCTGCTCCACTCCTCCAGCTGCATCACAGGGAGAACAGAGCCCATCACTTCCCACAGGGATGTCCTCACTTCCTGCCATCTCACTCATACCTGGGCTCTGCAACCCATGTCACTAAGGAGGACTGGCACTTCCTCCTAAGCTCTCCAACCCCTTCTCCTAAGAGTTTCTGCAGTCTAACAGTGAGTTCTTGTCTTCAACCCCTTCCTCTACTGGATCTCTGCCATATGCACTTAATCATGCTCAAGTCTTACTAAGACGAAGAACTCTTTCCAACTCTAGATCTCCTCCAGCTACTGCCTTGGCTCTCCCTCCCATTATCTGTTAAGCTTTGCTCCCATCCCCATCATCCCACAGAGCTCGGGTCACTAAGGGCACCATAACCTCCTTATTGCTAGTCTTATTAGATGACTGCTCTCAGTTTGCATCTTAATTTCCCATCATTTGACACCCCACCCTCTTCCATAATGTATTATCTTCCCTTGGCTTCCATGACCCCAGACTTTGCCCTCGCAACTTCTCTTTCCCTTGGCTGGTCCTTCCTAGTTGTCTTCTTGATCTATTTCTTTTCTCCACCCTGACTTGAAGGACGTGACCCTCAGGGTTCAGTAATTCACTTATTTCTCCTCTCTACCCCTCCCCCTGGTTTCCTCTCTAGTCACATTGGTCTTAACTGCCATGGCCAGTGACTCTCAAATCTTTGCCTCCAGCCCAGAACTCTCACTGGAGCAAAACATCCCCCTGACTAGGGTGAGGCATGCGAGGTGTTGAGGGCACAAAATTTAAGGAGGCATGTACTTGCAGGTCCTTGCTTTCACACAACCCTGACAGTGAGCAACCCATAGAGTTCCTGCCCTAGATGCCTTCATGCGTCACCCCGGTCCCAACCTGCTGCAGGTCCTTTTTGCTTGGATGTCCCACAGGCACTGCCAACTCCACAAGTTAAAAAGTGACATCCTCATCTTCCCTCCCAAAGCTCTCCTCATCCTGGCGAATGGCAGGCAGCACAGTCAGCAATGTTGCTTGGGCCAAATCCTGGAGGTCCTCCTTCACACCGTCCACCCTCTCCTCCTCCATACCCAGGCAGTTACCAAATCTGTGATTATTTGCTCAACATCTCGTGAATCCAGGCTGTCTTCCTCGCCCACCACTCTGCGCTTCAAGCTGCCAGCCTCTCTCACTGTAACTGTGTCCACATTGCAACTAGTGTGACCTTTCTAAAATGCACATCTGATCACGCCTTTGCTTAAAACTCTTGCAGTAAGTCTCCACTGTCCTCAGGGTGGAGTCCAGCCTCCTCAGGCTGGCAGACCAGGCTCCCATGGCCAGCAACCCAGGTTCCTCTTCACCACAGTCCCTCTTCTCACTGCCTCTCACTCTGTCCTCCTCTGTACCCTGCTCCTTGTGTCTCCCCGAAGGAGCCACAGTCTCACCTGCAGATCTGTAAGCAAGCTTCCCTGTCACTAGAATATTCTCTCCCCCCAACTCCATTCCCCCATCTTGTCTCAGCTTAAATGTCCATTCAAGAAGGCATTTGGACTCCAAGGCTGGTGAGACACCCTTCCTTGGTATAGCTCCCACATCTCGTGCGCTCAGCTCCATCACAGAGCCTTTCACATCAGGCACTGCTTGCGGGCTTCCTGTTTGTCCCTGTTCCTCGAAGGCAGGGACAGGGCTCATTCATTCATCTTGAATACCAAGCACCAATACAGTGCTCATTGGCTCCTAGAAGACGTCTAACAAGTATCTGTTGAATGCATGAAGAGTTCAGGAATCCCTAGTGTTGCCTTTCAAGTCTGAAAGTCCTGAATTCAAGCCCCAGACCTCCTTACCAGCTGTGTGTCCTTGGAAAATTTAATTTTCCCTGAGCCTCAATTTCTGTTCTTTAAAGTGGAGATCATCATTACCCCAAATTATCATGAGAGGGTTTATGCTTCTGTAAGCATTTGCAGTTCATACAGTGTGTGACACTCTTTTGCACACATACATACATGAACTCCTGGAAGCCAGAATGTAGTACTCTGCTAATGGATATCCCTAGTACCCAGCCCAGAAATGGATTCTTGGTGGGAGTGCAATTGGTGTCTTTGTTGAGGGAAAGCAGCCATGGCAGGCCTTAGAAATTGGCAGTGAACAGGGAAAAGAAAAAAAGGAAAGGGATTAGAAGAAAGAGGGAATGCAGGAAATGTGAAGGACAGAGAAGACAGGAGAGAGAATGCGAGAGTGCAGACACTTTCTCTGAGGCCTGTTTATGCTACAGGAGGCTCACCTGCTTTAGAAGGACTGGGCGGAGGATGACCTCTCTCTCGGGGGATGACCTGCCCAGGCTATTCTCGCCTCTGCGACAGTAGGGAGACATGGTGCCCATGTGACTGGCCTCATGCCCTTATTAGAAACAGCTGGGGAGGATTTCACAACCTCTGAGGCTTTACTTCAGATGAGTTTCAAACATTGTTTATGTACATTTACGTGTGTGTTTCCCTAGGTCTCTTCTGGTTACAAGGAGATCCAGGCTTGCAAAACAAGCTCTGAGTGAGCTTTAGTATTTTGTTCTTGCAGATAGTAATGGAATGTACCAGCCTCCTGATGCCAGATCTGAAAACAGATGACATCCAAACCCAGTGGGTTCTCCGGGAGCACGTGAAGTGGGGTGGAGTTCAATTTGGAGTAAAAGTGCCTAGAGATGGGTCAGGCTGGTCGGTAGATGATTGAATTCCATCCAGGAAAGACATATGAGGCTGAGTTCTATTTTCTCTTTTCCATCTTCTTTACTCAAGCAGTAACAATGATATGGCAGCCTCAGTCTAGGTTAACCATCTTCCTGATAGGAAAGGGATTGTGAAAAGCACGTGAAGAGTGTGATCAGCCTATCTTACTCTTAGGGTTTCTGAAGGAATGTGGAGAGTTGCCTTGAAATTGTTTCAAAAAGGAAAGAGAAGATGCTGCCCTGAGTGAAAAAGAGGGAACTGGACCAGCTCACTGCTTCTCAACCCTGGATGCCCATTAGAATCACCCGGGGAGCGTTTATGATTCCCAGGTGATTCTGTGAGTGCCCAGACCTCATCCCAGAACAAGTAAACAGCACCTTTAGGGTAGGACCTTTAAGCTCTCCAGGTGATAACAATGTGTGAACAGATGGAAAACCACTGCAGTCCATGCTGTGATCTCTGAATTCCCCTGTGTTTCTGTGTTTGAAATTAGTAATCTGGGAACAGAACGTGTGAAGATGGGAAAGATTTCTTTACAACTCACTGAGCCTTAGTATTTAGATTTAAGGTAGACTAGTTATTCCCCAGTTGTGTCAATAGGTCCTCTAAGGAGAAATACAGAAAAGGGGTGGCTTAGTGGTCAAATCAGTATAGAAATATTGCTTAGGACCCCAAACTCGCAGGGTGAGAGGTACTTTGAAGTTTGTTTAGTTCCTTATCTTACTGGTTCTCAAAGTGTAATCCCCAGACCAGCAGCATCAGCGTCACCTGGGAGTTTGTCAGAAACGCTAATTCCCAGGCTTCACCTCAGGACTTTTGAATCAGAAACTCCCAGGGTGGTTTCAGCAAGCTGTGCTTTAACAAATCTTCTAGGTGATTCTGATGCTCAAGTTTGAGAACCATTGATCTGCTACAGGGATCCCCTATGTCCTGGCCTAGTGGTTAATTTGTCTTATCCGTGTTAGTTACCTGGAACATTCATCTCTGGGGCAGCCCGTTGCATTGTTGAAACTTGCATCCTTCAATTCTTTCTGATGAATTTCACTGTTGTTTCTACCTGTGGGGCTAGCTCTGTTCAATGGGATGGCCCAGAGTAAATCCAAGTCACTTTCCATTAATACATCCACTTCAAGGTATTTAAGATAATTTTCTAGGACTTCTCATTTAATATAACATATGGCCCATAGCTTCCAAAGGAACCTTTCCCAAACCTACACTAAAATACTTAGGAAGAAACAGAAAAGGTGACAATTCACATTTCACATTACCATCAAAAACAGACGGAGGGGGTAGAAGTGTAGAAGAAAATTTGTTTGAGAATTTATGTTCTCTTGAAGTAGGGGAGGCTGCTCTAAATTTGAAACCAAAGGCAGGAATTATAAATATTTATAGATTTGACTGTAAAATTGTAGAAAACTTCAATAAATTTTTAAAAAGTTAAAAGGTAAATGGCAAACTAGAAAAAACTTTGGACATATATTACATGATTAGACTTTAAATGTCATAAGGATTAATAAGTACTACATACTTAATGCAAGCACAGGACCTGTTACATAGTAGGCTTTCAAAACATTTGATTAATGTATGAATGAAGATGGGTTAAGAAAATTATCACAGGAAACTGACACTAAAATATCCAGTGGAAAAATGAGCCAAGTCAAACCAATGGACAAATGAGAAAATAAACATTTAAAAAATTGTTCTACCTCAATAATAATAAAAAATACAAGTTAAATTAGCACCTGTCAATCAAATAGGTAAGTTAATAATATTGGGGAGCCTCTGAGGAGATGGGTGTTCCATAGGGGCTAATGTGAGGGTTAATTTGTACAATCTTTTGAAGGGCAATTCTTTGGCAATTTGTATCAAAGCTTTAAAAATGTGCACACTATTCGATCCAGTAGAAAGCTGGACCTTTTATTCTAAGGAAACATTTGTGAATGTGCACAATGATTTGGCAATAAGGATACTGACTGCAGCTTCATTTATAATAATAGATACTTGAAAATCAATCTCCAAAAAGGGAAGATACGCAATGGAATATGGCATGGTCATTAAAATGATATTATTCAAGGATATGTAGTGACATGGAAAGATTATTCCTTGACAATGGTGGCGTGATAAGAAACAGCTTACAAAGTGGGATGACACACCATATCATCAGGGACCAAGTAAGTTAAAAAAGCTCTCATGACCCCTTGAAGCGTTCTTTCCCAGAACATTCTAAATTCTTTCAACCATTTTCCCTTGAAAAGGTGAGCAAATTTTCTGAACTCAAAGAGTGGCCAAGCTGTGTAGTAAGCCTTGGGGACCATCCTGGACCATCCTGGGACAGAGGTTCTGACTTCCAAACCTTCTCACCTAGGCTCTGTCAAATGTGTTCTGCTTTGGTGATGCCCTCTTTCAAGCATTAGTGTGGTCAGCAACTTTTTGTATTTACAAGACGCCTCGGGAACAATGAACAATATGACCAAGCTAGGTTCACTCGGTAGAGAGGATAGGAAGGGCATTCCAAGCAGAGAACCTAGCAAAGGTACAGAGACACAAAATGTCCTGGCATGTTCAGGGTGTGCCCAGCAATTAATTCCATGTGCTCAGAGCCTATTTGGAGGTGATGAGGGAATCTGGGGTAAGCAGTGTATGAAATGGAAAGGCATGCCTTTCTAAATCAAGCTAAGGATTCTGGGTTTTCCCACAGTTTTTGCAAGTCTGAAGTGGAGGCATGGTGTGTTGAAGTTTGGTTTTACAAGGAGCACTGTGGTGGCTACCTACTGGGAGCAGGGGACACCATGTGCTTAGTAAACTTTAACAATCTTAGAATCAGATGTGCTACTGGTTTGCTATTTAGGTGGTTTCCTTTGGCACTTTCTCTTTTATGTTGGCTCAAGCGTTTCCTGGTGGGCTCCAAGGAACAATGGGACCATGAGCCCACCATAGGCAAAGAGAAGGAGATGGATGATGGCAGATGGAAAACATGTGTGTTCCCTGCTGCCATCCCTGACCTGGGGCTTGGATGGCTCTGAAGAGGTGGGTGCCAATCCCAGGGAAGGGCGGTGGCTCTGGGCTCTGGCTCCCTGAGCTCCTGCTCTGTGCTGAGCTGGAGGCCTTTCAGTAGCCTCAGAGGCTCTGTTGGTGGGCTTGTGTCTGCATCTGGAGGGCTGGGGTGGAGTAGCTGGGGGGAGGATGAAGGAGACAGGAACTGAGGAGGAAAATGTGCCAGGTTTCTGTGAGGTCAACATGTGTTTGAAGCAACTTAGAATGTAACCGAGAATGCAATTAGGTGATTTTTGTTTTTGTTTTGTTTTAAAGAAAAAATTCAGAACCTGTGACTCTTGTTCATGAGCACATGCCTGGATGGAGTCATTTTGAGTTTATGGAAAATGTGGTCAGCTCCATAAATCAGTGCTGAAGAATTCTTACAGACTCACCACCATGCGAGCAACGCAGGCCTCTCTAGTGAGTCTCCTAAGGTTATGCAAAACAAAACAGAAGCAGCATGTAGACAAAGCTACAATATTGCCCCCCGCCTCCCCTGGAATTCTTTCTTGAGTAGCCATAGGCAGCTCTGAATTCTGGTTCTTACTTCATCTGTGACCTTTCTTGCATAACTCCATGTGTACATCCTGTGGTTGTTGCCATGGCAACAAGGACACAATTTTCTGTATCTATTTCTCTCCTGTATCTTATTTTAGCAAGACTTCCATAAAGAAAGGGCACTTAAAACATCGTAATTTGTAAACAATCATAATTTGTGACAGTGTTGAGAGTATGTTCAAAGGTATTCAAATTCTTAAGCTTCTTATATCTTAAATCTATTACTTTGCATGGCTGGAGAATAAAGTTCAAGGTGGTATTATGTCTCTCAAAAACATATGGAACATCTTCAGGTGTTAATACAAACATTCATTCGGAATTGGTAAATAAGAGATTCAATTTAGGTGTGATTCATTAGAGAAAGTTCCATTTATTTTCATTCCCTTGTTCTTGGATTTACATAACTAGCCTTTTGCTCCCAAACAGCATTGATTCTTCTGTCTTATAAATGATAATATTTCTTTCTATCCAGCCTCTTTCCTATAACCCTCCCACTTCTTAGGTTGACCCAGTTTATGAATTGGCTTCTGCCAAACTGGTCAGTGGAAAATGGAATGTTAACATATTTTAGTGGAGATGTTTTTCAACTGCTCTGAAAAAAAAATGGGGTCATACACTGTATCAGCATCTTCTGTCACAAAAAATAGTACTGCTGAAACAGTTTAGGGATCTTATTATTATTTTTTCTTAATCTGTTAGAGGAGTCTCATGCATGCTAAAAAAATTTCTTCATTTTCCATAGAAAGCAGATGTATACTTTATAAGACCAAACACCTCCCAGAGTACTAACTTTATGGCCTGTGCTTGTTTCTCCTAACTGAAGAGTTTGTATTTAAAATTTCGTATAGAAATTTGGTCTTGTTGACTGTCACAGACAAAAGCTGAAATTCCATATGCAATGAGGGCCAAGTCAGCCCAGCATTCATATGAGGTGGTTTCACATTTTTACTTGCATGCCGTCCTAGTCACAACAGGAACAGCTAATTGGGCAGTGGCTCACATAAACTATGAAACTTCAGACCAAATCTCCTCAGCTACAAACCACCCACTGTCACCAGGTGCAAGGGGAGGAGGTAGCAGGGCCTGTCTATCGGGCTCTGCTCTAGTGTTAGCTGTGCCATGCTGGACAGTCAGGAAAGCAAACACACCAACTGCAATATGGCTTGAAGTTCTGCATCAGCCATCCCCAGACAGCAGAACAGCACAAAGTAAATAACCATAAGGATATCTGTCATCGATTGAGCATTCCTTTTGTTTTTTTTTGAGACGGAGTCTTGCTCTGTCACCAGGCTGGAGTGCAGGGGTGCAATCTCGGCTCACTGCAAGCTCTGCCTCCCGGGTTCAAGTGATTCTCCTGCCTCAGCCTCCCGAGTAGCTGAGACTACAGTGCCCACCACCACGCCCAGTTAAGTTTTGTATTTTTAGTAGAGACGGGGTTTCACCATGTTGGCCAGGATGGTCTCGATCTCTTGATCTTGTGATCCATCCGCCTCGGCCTCCCGAAGTGCTGGGATTACCGGTGCGAGCCACCACACCCAGCCCGAGCATTTCTTTCTTAATAAAAAAATTTTATTTTTTGAGACACAGTCTCATTCTGTTGCCCAGGCTGGAGTGCAATGGTGTGATCTCAGCTCACTGCAACTTCCAACTACCGGGTTCAAGCAATTCTCCTGCTTCAGTCTCCTGAGTAGCTGGGATTACAGGCATGTGCCACCACACCTAGCTAATTTTTGTATTGTTAGTAGAGATGGGGTTTAACCATATTGACCGGGTTGGTCTAGAACTCCTGACATCAAGTGATCTACCTGCCTTGGCCTCCCAAAGTGCTGGGATTACAGGTGTGAGCTACCACGCCCATCCCGATTGAGTAGTTCCATATGTTCAGCAGGGAGCCAAATGCTTTGCAAACATTACCTTCTCCAATCAGCCACAGTAGGAAGAAGTCCATGCCATCTACTTTATAAGGATGAAGTTCAGAGAGGTCAGGTGATTTGCCTGGAGCTTTCTAGCCAGGAAGGAAGGGGGTTCAAACCCAAGTCTGCTTGATTTGAAAGGAGTTCTAAATGAGATACTTTTATTTTGCTTTTGGATTAATGTGCCTGATTCCCAAAGAAGTGGATGGAAGATGCAGGTTGCTGGTAGTTGAGGGAAAACTTGGTCCCGAGTTGTGATCCGTAAAACTTGCAGAAGAGAGACTAGCTCTTACATGAAGAAATAGTGATAGTGTTGTTTCGGCAGAACTGAAGTTATTTCCAGTGTAAGTTATTTGTTATTTACTATTTGAAACAGAACAAGCTATTCACCTTCTCTTGTTTTTCAGAGAATGCAATTAGGTGATTTTTGTTTTTGTTTGTTTTTCTTTCTTCATTTACAAAATGAAGCCATGGGCTGGATGGTTTCTAAGGTCTCTGCTGGCTGTACCTTTCAGGACTGCTCTTGACTAGAGATATTCCAAGCTTAGCCTTGACAATGCTAAGACAAATCCTCACCTGGGGTGAAAGGTCCCTCTGTGGTCCTGGGCCAGCTGGGCCCAGCACCTGCTGGGAAGATGGTAGGCATTTTCCGTGGCCCCTTCCTTGCCCTCACCCCATCCTTGCAGCGCTGGTACTCTGTGGTACACCACTGGCTTGTGTGGCCAGTGGCCAGCAGAGCTCCCTCCTGAAACTGCCCCAAGTAGGGGCCAGTCCTGTTTTACTCTCTCACTGTGCCTATACATTGAGAAGCTCAAATTCTAGGAAGTTAAACCCAACAGATCACTGTCAAATCCTTTACAGAAAAGCAAATCGAAACTCAAGATCTTGTAATAACCAACATTTTGAAAAGTGATGTCTGATTTGTTG
This sequence comes from Piliocolobus tephrosceles, assembly GCF_002776525.5. Classification (NCBI taxonomy): domain Eukaryota; kingdom Metazoa; phylum Chordata; class Mammalia; order Primates; family Cercopithecidae; genus Piliocolobus; species Piliocolobus tephrosceles. The sequence continues at coordinate 69,798,541 of NC_045448.1, read as the reverse complement.
CAATATGAAATAATAGCTGGATTTGTACATCTGGAGTTATTCTAGCTCTGTTTTGGAATCCAAAGTTATTCTAACTCTACAAAGATGGAGAGAGAAAAAGAATGTGTGTGTGTGTGTGTGTGTGTGTGTGTGTGTGTGTGAGACAGAGAGAGAGACCATTCATGAATTAACGAGTCCTACCGTGTCTCCTGGCTGTGGGCGCATCACAGACACACGATCATATCCTTTCCTCAGCAGGACCCACAAGGCATCGAGTTTTCCCTGAAATAGAACAAATGCACCAAGATTACATATGAAATCAGACCTGTGGCTAGCCACCGTAGGCACACACAACTTTCCGTGCTTCTTCAGTCATGTGAACAACACAACACTGTCAATATGGTCATGATGGGATTAGTGACTTTGCAGTCCCTTAATTCAAAACTGGAGCTTCATGAATGGAGGAGAAGAGACACACAGAAGACTCCGATGCTTGTGAAGGACGCACCCTGAGGTCTGAGTGCAGCCCCAAGTTTGCAAACGTAACTTCATTCAAGCTTTGGGCTTTTGTCTTTATCACATTTCTGGGCATATCCTCATACCACAAGTCAATCTTTCCAAATTTCACTAAAGTTTTTTTCTTCCCACTTGGTGCCCAGAGCTCATTAGTAAAGACACTAATGACAAATTCTGGAAAATTACTAAATGTTAAGTGTCGACAGGGCAAGACCAATTAAAGGCCCCTGGAATGCACATCGCTGGCTGTCTGCTAGGCTCACTCAGTAGCTGTAACTTGCTCAGAAGCCTGGGCTCGAGAGACAAATTACCAAGCATTACAGATGACCAAAACCACAGTCCCTTTGGGGTTGTATGTAACTGGCTGAAACGGAGAAGAGTGAGTATGTCAGCACCAAGGCTTTCACAACTGAGGACCAACACCCCTCCAGGTGGCTCTTATTTATATTCCCTGGAACCTATGAATATGTTACCTTACATGGCAGAAAGGAGTTTGCAGATGTGATTAAGGTAAGGATGTGGAGATGGGGAGAGTATCCCGGACTATCCGGTGGGCTCAGTTTAACTACATGGGTCCTTCCTAGCGGTCCCACGGTGGTTTTTGGCAGGAGGGTCAAATCCAGAGAAGGAGATGTGTGGATAGAAGCAGAGTCACAGTGATTAGGTGTGAGACGGACTCAACCCAATATTGCTGACTGTGGAAATGGAGGGTGGCCATAAACCAGTAGGTGTGGGCAGCCTCTAGCATCTATAAAAGACAAGGAAATTCTCCTCTAGAGTCTCCGAAAGGAAAATAGCTTTGCCAACACCTTGATTTTAGTCTACTGAGACCGGTTTGGGGCTTATGACATCTGAAACTGTAAGATAATAGATTTGTGTTGATTAAACCTTTAAGTTTGTGGTAATTCATCACAGCGACAAGAGGAAACTAATACAGTCTTGCTCACTCCCTGACATATTCTATGTTAATTTGCTGATTGTCTGTGTCCCCTGGAATGCCACCTCCATGAAAGTAGGGGTGTTGATGGTTTTGTTCACTTCTGTCTGCCTAGCCCTTAGGACAACATCTGGTGCTCAATATATGTTTGTTGGATGAATGAATGATTCTAAGTGGTAGGTGCTTCCATGAGTGTCCTCTAATTGAATTGTCCCAGCAGTCCCAGAGGGCTGTGGAGAGGAAATGGAGGGTCAAAGAGAGATCAGGTAACTTGCCCAAAGGCAGATGGTTTATAAACTGGAGAGTTGAGATTGGAACCCATGTCTGTCTAATTCCAAATCACATATGCTTTTTATTACACCAACTGCAGATTGTTCCTCACGCAGATCTTTTGGTGAGAGCGCTTTAATTTAGATCCTTTAGAACATAGGGCTTCTGAGATGTGGGTTGCAACCCTTTATGCCCTCACGAAATCAATTTTGTATGGGACCAGAACTTTTAAGAAATAGAATAGAAGAGAAAATATTAATTGCACATGGTGAAGACAAGTATTGTTTTGTGAAAAATTTGTTTCAGTTAAATGTGTATGGGTGTATGTATGACTGTGTGTGCACACATGACTGGGCCAAAATGTAAAATGTATTTCCTACCCAAGCCTTAGGAACATTGAAAATCCTGATCTTGCAGGGGTCTTTGAATGACAGTGCTGGGAAGGCTGGAGGAGTATACAGAGTTTAAGTTCCTGGACACAAAGCATTTATATAGGGGCAGTGTTAAGAATCATCTCAAAGATTTCACGTTCTGAAATGATTTTCTGGTGGGTTATATACACATACAAAATTGTGTTCTTTAATCTTTATAAACTGTTGTTTGAGTTCTTGTGGGTTAAACTTTGTCCTGCCAAGTGTAGTGTTTCTCATCTATATTGGCAAGGAATTTACAAAAACCTTGAAAAATATTTTGAAATGATTTTAGAATGCTGGATAGAAATGCTGCTGTGTGCAGCATGATTTTCTGTATTAAGCCGTTTCAATCACCAGCTAAATGTTTTCCTGTAAGGTTCTTTTGAATAAGCATTTATATTTCAGGATATAACCAGGTGGGTTTCCTGGATGAATACCTCTTTTTTCTTTCCCCTTTTTTTCAGAAGGAGAGGGCTCCTAGCATTTGGCTTTGTAAATCAGCCCACCCACAGAGCTGTGTGTGCTAATCACTCAACTCTGTGACAAACGAGCAATGAGACTGGGCAGAAAGAAGAACACTGGGCTGTTGAAGAAACACATTAATTAACTCAGCAGAAATTTAAAGTTACATGCATAGCAAAAGAGCAGAAACCACCTAGATGTATAATACCAGCAGAATGAGTAGAAAATGATGTTTCTTTGTGGCAACAGGTCACCCTACGGTGTAGTGTTTAAGCACAAAGTGACCGAAGCCAGGCTGCCCCAGTTTGTACTGTGGGTCTCCTTTTCACCAGCTCTACAGGTTAGATGAGTAGTTTCATTTCCCTAAGCCTTACTTTTCTCATATTTAAAGTGGAGATAATAACACCGTCTACTCTACAGACTTGCTGTAAGACTTAAAATTAAATATTGAAGTTAGGTACTTGTCTCATAGAAGGTATTCATTAAATGTTACCTATGATCATAGTAAAGTCATTAAAATGATCATTTGGGAGGCTCTGTAGAAAGATGGAAAAGAATGTAATACCGAGTGTAGGAATCCAATAATTTGAACTTTGTAAGCAGGCATCTGTCCATCTTCTATTCTGTGCTCCTCCAAGCCTATTTTCCTCTTACCCCCAAGCCATGGTTTTTTGTTCCTTCTGCCCCACTCACTCTGCCCAAATTGCTCTTGCTAAGGCCACCCATGGCATCCCCACTGCCAAACGCCTTGACACTCATTTCACTTGGTTCTTTGGGGAGATCTGCTGCGCTGGGCCTCTCCTCTGCACACTCTCCCTCAGCCTCTGTGCCATCAGCTTCTACCTGCTCCCTCCAACCTGTCTGCCTGCACTTGACATGGTGGCCTTCATTTGGCACCTCTATTCTCATCTCCCAGCTGAGTGCTCTCATCTAGTCTCATGGGTCCAGCTTCTACCTATCTGCTGGCGACTCACAAATTCTCTACTCAGCCCAGTCCTCTCTTGAGCTCCAGATCTGGGTATCCATTTACCTATTAAATCTTAATTGTAATGTGGATGTATTGCAGGTATCGAAAACTCAAACATTACAAACTGAACTAACTCTTCTCCCCAAACCTGCTCCTCCTTTTGCACACCCTGCCTTGATTCATGGCACTAGCAATCTATCCAGATGGGCATGCTGGGTACCAGGAATCATTCTAACTTCCCTTCTCTCTGCCACCTGCTCATGTCCAACATCAACCGTGTCTCGTGAATGTTCTCTCTGTAGCAGCTCTGCTGCTGCCTCTTCCCATCCACCCCTGACCCACCACCTCCACAGCTCCTGCCTGGGCCCAGGCCCTCACCATCTGTTACTCATTCTGTGAAGTTTCCTGACTGGCCTTTCATCTCCAGGGTTCCTGTCCTCTCTCCTATTGATTAATAAAGAAATGTATTGTGAGCCCAAATGGATGCACTGCAGTCAATAAAAGGAACCACGACACATTTTACTTGCAGTGTGAATTTGGGCAAGTTACCTAACCTCTCTGTGCTCTGGTTTTCCATTTGTAGTTTCTACTGATCTGGGTATCTATTTACTAATGGATAAGTAGTTTCTACTTTCAAGGGCTGTTATAAATAATAAAGGCATTAGCGCATAGAAAGTGCTGCCCGACTTCCAGGGTGTGCTTGGTCCGGGTGAGTTGTTGTCATTGGGATCTTCTGGCCAAGGTGAGATTAGCTAGTTCCAGGTGTATCCTCAGCATTCTGAGTTCTGATTGTCCCACAAATGAACCTAAAATCTCCAGTCTGTGGCATAGAAAACAATCCAGGCAATCAATCAACACAACCTATAACCTCTTTCTACTCCTACAACAGGTAGCTTTTATGCAAGAGCTTTAGAAAAACAGTATTTGCAAGCAAGAAGTAAGCTTTAGAAAAAACAGTGTTAACAACCAAAATGAGAATAAAAAATAACTCTCAAAAGTCAATGAGCACTGCATGACAAAGGCTCTTGGGGCCTTGATTTTTCTGAATGTAGGCAGAAGTCTGTCATTTAAAGACGGTAGTAGTGAGCTCGTTAATAACAACATTTTGGGGCTAGATGTGCCACAGAAGAGTTTTCTAAACAGTCTCTGGGCTTCACCTAAAGTCTTAGAGGATCCTTCTGAGTTGCTGCCACTTTATCTGTCTCAGACTTGGATATCTGTCATGCACAAGCCTCTCCATAGTACGTACTTAAGACACTGGCCCTCACTCCCCGGCAAAATGCCCAACTGCTTCTGCGAAGCTAAGACAAAGATTTCTCCACAAGCCTCAAGCCCTCTGGCAGACTGTATTAGCTGACATTTATAAATAGCTTTCTTTCATTTGAAGTTGACAAATTTTGACTATAAAATGAGAAATTTACCAATTCCATGCTCCCAAACTGTATCTTAGCCACAGAAAATACCTTTCAATTCACACAGGCAAAGTGGAAGTTCTATGTAAACTCTAGCTTTGGTTTCTTTCTAAACAATAAGACTGTGCTGGCAATGATTACGCAGCCAGCATTCACGGCACTCTGGAGGTAGGGGGCCGGGCATGGTGGCGCATGCCTATAATCCCAACACTTTTGAGAGGCTGAGGTGGGACAATTACTTGAGACCAGCTTGGACAACATAGTAAGACCCCAAAGTTTACAAAAAAAAATTAAAAAAAGATAAGCTGGGTGTGACGGCTTATATCTGTAGTCCCAGCTACTTGGGAGACTCGGGTGGGAGAATCCCTTGAACCTAGGAGTCTGATGCCACAGTGGGCTACATGATCGCACCACTGCACTACAGCTTGGGCGACAGAACAAGACCCTGTTTTCAAAATAAACAAAAAAACCAAAGCACCCTGGGTCATCAGCTTCTGTGGTGGGGTTTCCTCTATTTTTCTTTTCTTTTTTTTTTTTGCCAGGCAGCAGTTGTATCTTTTCTTCTGGTTTGTCTGCCTTAGCCAGCTGGAAGATAGTCAGAGATTGAGAATTCTGAGAGTAGTTCAACTTATAAGGCCACTAGAAACTGACACCTGACTTTTTACACTTGGAAATACATGGGAGGCCAGGTGTGATGGCTTACGCCTGTAATCCTAGCACTATGGGCAGCCAAGATGGTTGGATCAAGAGGTCAAGAAATTGAGACCATCCTGGCCAACACGGTGAAACCCCGTATGTACTAAAAAAATGCAAAAATTAGCTGGGCGTGGTGGTACATGCCTGTAGACCTAGCTACTTGGGAGCCTGAGGCAGGAGAATCACCTGAACCTGGGAGATGAGGGTTGTAGTGAGCCGAGATCATGCCACTGCACTCCAGCCTGGCAACAGAGTGAGACTGTGTCTCAAAAAAAAAAAAAAAAAAAAAAAAAAAAAAAGCCTGGACATGGTGGCTCACAACTGTAATCCCAGCACTTGGGGAGGCTGAGGCGGGCAGATCATAAGGTCAGAAGATTGAGACCATCCTGGCTAACACAGTGAAATCCCGTCTCTACTAAAAATACAAAAATATTAGCTGGGCGTGGTGATGGGCGCCTCTACTCCCAACTACTCGGGAGGCTGAGGCAGGAGAATGGTGTGAACCTGGGAGGTGGAGCTTGCAGTGAGCCGAGATCGTGCCACTGCACTCCAGCCCAGGCGACAGTGCAAGACTCCGTCTCAAAAAAAAAAAAAAAAAAAAAATAACAGAAATACATGGTAAATAGCATGACCCGCGCTTTCCCTCAAAGGAAAAAATTAATGGATTTAATGGATAATGTCGGAAACTTTCCCTACACACAGACACACACACACTCATGCGTGTGTGCATGCCATGTACAGGGTAATTTTTGTTGCACTTTTTTTCTTTTGGTTTTTAAGAAAAGTTTGCCCATATAGCTGGGCATGACTTCACATGTCTAAAATGGTCAGCCCCAGTTTAATGAGAAGCACGGGGTATTGTAAATCCGGGGGTGAAAACCAAGCAAAGGAAAATGCAGGCTAAATATCAGAGAAAATTCCCAATCATGAGTCTGGAATGAGGAAGAGGGGAGGTGTGGTCGGTGTGGTCGGTGCCTTAAATTAGATGGGGAGATGGTGGGTGGAGAAGAGCCTACTGTGGACTTCTTCCCTCCGTGTGTTCTCTCTGGGTTTGCTTGGCAAATGTGCTCACCTGCTTCTCAAAAACTCCATTTCATGGAAAGTAATGAGTCTAATGCAATGCAATTCAATAAGTATATGATTCTGGCTCCTTTCACTGGGGAGCCAGGACTCTTTCTAATACCTGCTGAGAGTTTTGTGTGAGTTGGAGCTGTTCTCCTTGCTTAGAGTGGAGGTAGAAGGCAGGCAGCAAGTGGACGGGTCACTCTCCCTGACCTTCCAGGCCCCATCCATTCTCTGCCTGCCTTCGCCATGCCTTGGAAGCCTGCCTCTGGATCACCTAGCTGCCCTTTGGTCTTAGTCTGTAAAGAGCCAAGGATTTGCAGGGCAAGAGGCAACATTATATAGGTACTTACATAACCATTTAAAAATGTGAAAACCGTTCTTTGTTTGCAGATCATATAAAAACAGGTGGTGGGGTGGATTTAGATTGTCAACTAAAGAAACAGTTCCTGTTGAGTAGTCTCTTTGCATGGCTGCAGCTCTTCCTGGAACCCAGTAACACCATTTTCCCACGTGCCCTTCAGGTGTAATAGCTCTCGTTGTTGCCAGCCCCTGGGTGCCTCACCATAGCCTGGGGATTCCCTTCACTCTGCCCATACCTCTGTTAGCTCAACTCTTTTCAGTGTGCTTTCTGTTTCCTTTCAGGACCACTGTGAGTTCAGGGAGAGAGTTCAGGAAAGGGAAACAGTTTATGGCACCACATAAGGCTAAATGTTTTGTCCAAGGCTGAGCAAATGTCCTTAGGCATTGTGGCTAGCACGGGACTCACTACAGATCATACATCATGTAAAACAGGATGAACCCTGAGATTCTGGAAGCAAGCCTGCCTTACTTCTGGACAGACAGCACACATGATTACTTTTGAATTTCTTTCTGTGTCTCTATCTTCCTTGTTGCACCTAAAACAACCTCTTTTTCTCTTCTCTCCTCAGAGAGATGGCATGAAGAATGTCACTTTCCGGACAGAGTGTGCCAAAACGGTCTGTGTGGTTTGACTGGCAGGATGCTCTGGGGAGTGGTTTCATAATTACTGTTCATGCCTCAGCTCTTTACTAAGGGATGAGCCAGGTACAACACTGTTTACTGGGGATTCAAAGCGTGGCTGGTGTGTGCAGGGGGTCAAATCTGGTGGAGAGAAGGCTCATAAACATGAGTAACCACACCAATGGCTGTGTGTGCATTTCCTCTACAGTAGAAGGAGCTGAGTAAGCATTGGCATTGGCTGTTGCACCAGGCACAAGGAGGATTCATGCTGTGCACATCCTAATGAGGGAGTCTAGCCGAGGAGCTCTTCAAGTCCACCGGCATCCTAGGTCATTTCCATGTGGCCTTTTAGTTGACTCCTAAGACACTCAGATTCCTGACCACTTAACATTAATTCAGCAGTTGTGTTTGTGGTAAAAATGGACCCAGTGTGAACATTTATGGGGCTCTCCTTGCTGAGATGCCTGAAAAATCACCGCAGTGCAATCACAGCCTCTTTTGCCTATTTCAATCCAGTCACCACAGTTCCTGCCCTCCAAGAACTTCCTATGGAATGCTGGCTGGAACCTTTGGTGACAACTTCTTCTTCATTTTTTTTTCTTTTTTTATTTGAGATGGAGTCTCACCCTGTTGCCCAGGCTGGAGTGCAATGGCGCAATCTCAGCTCACTGCAACCTCTGCCTCCTGGGCTCAAACGATTCTCCTGCCTCAGCCTCTGGAGTAGCTGGGATTATAGGCATCTGCCACCACGCAGCTAATTTTTGTATTTTTAGTAGAGATGGGGTTTCACCATGTTGGCCAGGGCTGGTCTTGAACTCCTGACCTTGTGATCCAGCCTCTTCGGCCTTCCAAAGTGCTGGGATTACAGGCATGAGCTACTGAGCCCAGCTGGTGACAACTTCTTAACTCAGCTTGTTAAAACCCAGATGGCTGAGCCCCACTTCCAGAGGTTTTGATTTAGTAGATCTTAGGTGGGGCCCAAGAATGTCCATATCTAACAATTCTTGGGTGATGCTGATGCCAGGGACCACCTTTGAGAGCCAGTGCTTTACTACAGAGACTACAGAGACTAAGAGGAAGCTCAAGAGTCAGGACCGATGAAGTGACAATTGGGGCAACAGAGGTCTATCGCTCAGGGAGTCTGAAAGTGAAATTAGAAAAGGGAGGCATTGTGAACAAAAGGAGTTTCACTTAATGGGAAAAGATGGGCGAATGCTGAGAGCCACTGTGCTTTTGGAAGTCTTTTGTGAGATTCTGAGTCACTGGGCCTGGAAATCTGTGTTTTTTAAAGCACTCTCAGGTGATTCTGACACTCAGCTGGGTTTGAAAGCCTCTGTATATTCAACATCCTACAGTGCCTGGTACACAGTAGCTGCACAACGAATACTTACTGAATTGATACTAATTCCGAGTGGGTGTTGGGAATGTTTTTAGATTTCTAAATGTATTGGCCCATATACTTATTTATCTCATCAAATTCAGTCCTAAACTGCCAGTCAATAGAGGAATAATATGCTCTCAAGTAGAAACTGGAGTTTTCAAATAGAATTAATGTTCTCTCAGTGTCCTAGATTACAGAAACAAAAACCTGGCTGTAACCAAAGATGTGGCATTAGTCACAAGGTACAGATTCCTGAGAATGGCATAACAGAAAATCCCCTTTCTTCTTCATGGCTGAGAATCTGCTTGGCTCCTTCCTGTCTGCACATACATGCACGCCACTGCATGTTCTTCATTAGAAAATAATTAGAAGCAAACAGCTGTTAGTCAAGCGAGCTGCATTTTGCCCACATCTTTTCAGAGTTCAATCCATTACCCCAGGGGGCAGGCTTGTCCTAAAAAAAGAATCTCACTGCTTTAAACATGGCAAAACAAAATAGAAATGCGTGGCAATTCAGGTGAGCTTGAGCTAGCTCAGCTGAGGAAAGGTGACCATCAATGACGTTTTGCGACACTGCCTGCAGTGGTACTTCTTTAGATTTTGTTGGAGAAGTCCTGCTCCAAAATTAGTAAATTAACTCAGCGAATGATGAAAATAACCTTTGTTGCTATTGGAAGGGGGTAAGGCTGTGTATGTGTGTGTGTGCGTATGTGTGTGTGTATATGTGTGTATGGATGGTGATGGGAGCTGGCTCTATTGAGTCTTTGACATGAGGTTTTGGAGTTGGCTCAGTTCTGTTTGCAGCATGAAACTGGAGTCTGCAGCCCTGAGTTGGGGACCTTGGGTTCCAGACCTCAGCAGAACAAGGACTTTGCCTATCTTAGTATAAAATCAGAGAGTGGGAACAGATTATGTCCAGATCTTTTCAGCTATAATTTTCCAGTGCTCTTTGATAAGTGGCATAGTGCAGATGTGTATGGGCACGGCTAAAGAGTGAAGGTGTTAATTCAATCATGTGAATTCAAAGCCATTTGGACCAAGAGGAATAGAAAAGAGGCCTTTAGGCTGCGCATGGTGGCCCATGCCTGTAATCTTAGCATTTCAGGAGGCCAACGTGGGCAGACTGCTTTAGCTCAGGAGTGCAAGACAGGCCTGGGCAACATGGCGAAACCCCATCTCTCAAAAAAAAAAAAAAAAAAAAACAACAATTAGCTGGGTGTGGTGGTGTGTGCCTGTAGTCCCAGCTACCTGGGGGGATGGCTTGAGCCTGGGAGGTCGAGGCTGCAGTGAGCAGAGATCACACAACTGCACTACAGCCTGGGTGATAGAGTGAGAACCTGTCTCAAAAAATAAATAAAATAAAATAAAATTAAATTAAAAAAAAAAAGAGGGCTTTAGGAAGCATTTATTGCCTCCTATGGCTTACACTTCCCAATAACCAAAGAGGATTTTAAGCTCCGGAGGTGTGGGGAAAAGAGAGATAATGGAGAAAAAAGATTTGTTCACAACCAGGAAGAGTGAGTCCTAGATCCATGGCCACTGAGATTTGCTGGTGGGCCCCGACACACTGGCAGGAGGCTCAAATAAAAGGGAATGGGCTTATATGGCAAAAGAAGTAGAGATTAGCATCAGGGAGAATGCTGCCATTTTTCTTAGACAGTAGATTGTCTACTAAGTGAAGTTATGAGATGTTATGGAAATGTATAGTCACTCTCTGGGGTTACGACCCAAGTTACTTGACTCATAGTCCATGCTTTTTCCACTACTTTGCCATGGTGATTTTTTTTTTTTTAATATGGAACACTTCATGAATTTGCATGTCATCCTTGCCCAGGGGCCATGCTAATCTTCTGTATATTGTTCCAGTTTTAGTATATGTGTTGCAGAAGTGAGCACCGTGGTGATTTTGAAAAAGCCTAGTTTTCAACCCAGATTATGTGGAAATTGATAGTAATTACTTGTACTTCAAGTCCATAATTTTAGATAATTGTTCCCCCGTGATAAGCTGGATTTTAGGTTAGGATTTTATTACTTGGAAAGATTCTGGTTCTTCACTATGTAAGTGTTTTATCAGGACTGACGATAGATTTTTGAGTAGAGAGACACACCTTGATTGGAGAGTACCACTTGCGTGGGGAAGAAGGCCGACGCATATTGTTGTTGAGATTTCGCGGCTCAGGGAATTCATATTCCTGCTCTGGCATCTTGACTCTTGCATTCTTTGCCTTTTCCAACTTAGCACCTTCTTCTGTGGAGCCCTTTTCTCCCCAACGAACCTAAAATAAATAAAATACAATGAAACAAAATGACAAAATATGCTGCCCCTCGAGAATGAGAATGACAAATACATGCATGAGTTGCAATGTGAATGCTACCCAACCCTGGATTCCTTTGGGTTTTGAGGACCAGGGAAGAGGGAAGCTGTGGAAAAAGAGAAAAGGGGAGAATCGAAGGAGCAGAGAGTGTGAACCACACGGGTGGATATTTAGGGAGGAATTGTCCAGGCAGAGGGGACAGTACACGCAAAGACATTGCAGGTACAGCTATGAACTTTGGATTTTAATTCAGTGAGAAAAGAAATCACGAGGAGGTTTGAGCTGATGTGTTCCCTGCTCTGACTCACAGTGGGCAAGACATGGGAGCGCACAGTGAAAAGTCTGTCCCTCCTATCTCTCCATCTGTCTGCTTTACAGTCCATATCCCCACCAGACCTCAAGCAGGTTTTCAGCAATTTGCTTTGGGTTTCTGACATTGAGCGGTCAGCGTGGTCTACGGCCATACCGCCCTGAGCATGCCTGATATCTAGAGGCTAAGCAGGGTCGGGCCTGGCTGGTACCTGGATGGGAGCAGTCAGCACATAGATAAGTGTATATTAAACTGTCCTCTTACCTCCATTCTTTTAATGCCTCCAACGCCTCTCCCACCATAATAAGAGGCATCTACCGTTGGCCACTTTTTCTTAGGCAGACCATCATCATCTTCTTCCTGCAGAGAAATTGTGGCACATGAAGGAAGCAAAACAGCACTGCTGTGTGGACCTGCCTACTATGGCTGAGTGATTAGGAGCAGAGCTTGTAGAGTCAGACTGCCTAGAGTACAATCCCAGTGCTACTGTTTGCTGGGATCTTGGGCCAAGCACTGAAACCACCTAAGCTTGTTTTCCTTATCTATACAGTGGGAATGTAAGCAGTGCTACCTGGTAAGTTTGTGGTACAGTCCTGTTCTCTTGTTCTTTTCTACAGCTCTTCTCCTTTGTGGGAACCGCATCTAACCCCACCTACATGCTGATGACTTGTGAATTTATATCTTCAGCCCTGATGCCTCTGAACTCCAACTACTCACTTGACATTCACATTATTTGGGGGCTAAAAAAGATCTCAACAATACCACTGCAGAGATATCCTGATTTCTCTACCCTAAACGTGCTCCTCCTGTAGTCTTCCCCACTGCCTGGAAGTCACTCTCTCTTCTTTACTGCCTTTCCCCCACTTGTCCCAACTTGCCAGCTAGTTCTGTTGCTACTACTTAAAGATCTAAAATCTGTTGACTTCTCCACCCCAACCACCACCCTGGGCCCACGCCCCCAGGCACTTGCTCCTGGACACTGTGGTAGCTTCCCAACTGGCCTCCTGCTGCCCTTAGACTCACCTACGATCTGTTCTCCACAAAGCAGCAGGGTAAGTGCAAATGCCAGCCCTGCCCTGTGTGTTCTGGCTTTTGCTCACCTTTCTGGCCTTCTTCCTTATCATGCGTCCCCCCCCACCTCCTGAGCTCCAGCCTGCCTGCCCTCTCTCAAATACTCTGGGCAAATTCCTGTCTTGGGGCCTGTGCACAGTGTCCCCTTGTTCCCTTGTCCAGGAAAGCACTTTCCCTACCCCATCTTCTGATGGATGGATTTTCATATCACTCCTCAGAGAAGCCTCCCCTGGAAATTTCTTCTAAAGTAGTCAGTCTCTCCATCCCATCAATCTGTTTTATTTTTAGTTAAGCATCTCATCATGGCTTGATATTTACTTAATATCTGTCTCTCCACACTAGAACGTACGTTCCACAGAGGCTTTTGTCATGCTTACAATTGTAGTCCCAGTTTTTAGAACAGCACTACATAGTATGTGGTGGGTGCCCAAGAATTATCTGTTGAATTTACAAATAAGTTAAATGAGATGACTCAAATAAAGAAGTTAATTTAGTGTCTGCAACTTAGCTCAGTGACAAGAAGTTAGTGTTTATATTTTTTAAGACGAAGAAAGAAGACAAGAGGAACTTGTAACTTTATGGATGGAAAAAAGGGAGGAGATGTAGCGACTGCTCTTCATCTTGGCACTGTAATTATTCTTGTGGGGAGAAAAATATCACCGTTTACAGTCATGGATGGATTATAAGGAAGTGGCATGATTTCTCTTCTGGGTAGAGAAAGAAAGCTGGAAAAGGGGTTGATAAAGCAGAGGAATGAACAAAAGAGGGAGAAATTGCTCACAATGCCGAAGCCTGCTTCTCACAGCCTTGTTTTGGTGGCATTTGGGTGAAGTTCTATGCAGGGTACCACTGCGTGGGATGGGGTACCCATGCAGGAGGCAAGGTACAAAGAAGCAAAGGCAGGAGAGGTCAGGACGAAAGGTGACAAAGCAAGCAGAAACATGTTGGCACATTAAGACTCCCTGAGTTACATGTTGTGCTTGGGATGGGCAGTCTTCTTTAAAATGATTTTTTAAAAATTTAATACATCTTAAAGGACAGAGAGGTCATAGCAGACTAGGATGTACAACATTCTGACAGCTGACACTTGGGTGTCTCTCTCTCTCTCTTACTTGGTTGCTCTCTCTCAGATTCTGCTGACCCTTGTATTCTAAGTGCAAAGTAGGTACTCAATAAACACATATTGCATTCATGATAACACACCATTGAATTTATGCAGCCTTTCCCATGTTATGTGCCAGTCACTCTTCTAAGTGCTTTAAATTATTATTAATCCTTTAATCTTGCAACCATCCAAGAAGGTACATGGTGTTATTCCTATTTTAGAGAATGAGAATAGAGAGGTTAAATGACTTCAGTCACTCAGCTTCTAAATGACAGAGCTGGATTTGAACTCATGCAACCTCATTCTCGTTTGTTTCTCAGCATTGGCCAGTCTGGATTTTGTTCTTCTGTGGCATTTGATGGCAATCATTTGATGGCAACAAATACTTGCTCATTTTTGACTTCCCCTTGTACCTGCTAATTTTGATACTTGTTTTTGGTTTCTTTTTGGAGACAGGGTCTCACTCTGTCACCCAGGCTGGAGTGCAGCCTCAACTAACCCAGCTCAAGCAATTCTCTCACCTCAGCCTCCCTGAGTAGCTAGGATTACAGACACATATCAATGTGCCCCGCTAATTTTTCTATTTTTTTTTTGTAGAGACGGGGTTTTGCCACGTTGCCCAGGCCGGTCACAAACTCCTGGGCTCAAGTGATCCTCCCACCTCAGCCTCCCAATGTGCTGGGATTACAGGTGTGAGCCACCGCACCTGACCTTAATTTTGATAATTTACAACTGCAAAATATGACAAAATAAAGTCCCCAACACAATAAAATATTATAGTTCATATGATTTTACCTTATAATTTCAGAGGTTTCTTTCACCTTATGATGTGAAAGCAGGAATCTTATATATCCTATATGTGGTTAAACTTTACATTGGCGGTGGACGTATGTTTCTGTGTAAGTGTCTGTGAACATAGATAAACAAAATATGGCTCTGAAAGCCTGGGCATTCCCGCTCTGGGGCAGTGTTCCAAAGGAGATAACAGAAATTCTATACCCTAAAGCTGAACACAGCAACACCACGAACGTTAACAAACTCCAAGAATAAAGACGCTTTATTCCACTGGGGACTCAACTAGGTTCATGAGCCTCTTAATCATCTAGGAGCTCATCTAATTAAGCCTTTTCACTGCACAGAAGAGGAGTCAGATCTAGAGAAAAGAAGTGATTCCTGAAGGTGAAGTTCTGGTGTGGTTTTCTGATGCCTTGTCCAGGGATTTTTCTCCCCCTATATTTTATGAAAAGAACTTAAAGAAGGATTTACAATTGGCTTTCTCTAATTCGCAACCCCGTTGAGTGCTCAGGATATAGTAAGACGCATAAAGCCGTTTTCCACTGCTTTCCAGGCTACGCTTGCACACCAGGGCAACCCTCCTTGTAGTCCCTGGCCCCTCCCTCTAGTCCCTGGCCCCTCCCTCTAGTCCCTGGCCCCTCCCTCT
>NC_045448.1:69764672-69783210 GCF_002776525.5 Piliocolobus tephrosceles | reverse complement strand
TCCCTCTAGTCCCTGGCCCCTCCCTCTAGTCCCTGGCCCCTCCCTCTTGTCCCTGGCTTGGGGAAGGAGGGGCCGCCCCCGTGCTCAGGCCCCAGGCAGGGCCTGGCCTTCTCGCAACAGGAAATGCCTAGGGCTTGGGCAATCTCCATACGCTGCAGCGCCACCGAGCTCGTCGCTTAATCCCCTGACCGGCGCTGGCCTGCCAAGCTCAGACAACAGCACCAGGCAGCACAAAGGCCCAGGGGCTGACGGATGGACGGGAGAGTCAGAGTTTCCCCTGCAGTTCGCATGGGTCTGTTTACACATTCTGGAGACAGAAGGGTTTTGCAATTCCCAGGAAGAGAAGGGAATCTTTGATGTGTCTTTTCATTTGGCCAAAAATGGATGGAGTAGAATCCCAGCCCCTCAGCAAGGCCACTAAGAAACTCGGCAGCACCGGAGGGTGGATTTTTACATCTCATTATATCATAAAGGCTCTTGAGAACTTCCTCCTACCCTTCAAGGATGGTAGCAGGGGGGGAGAAAACACCAGTATAGAAATCCTCAGTGTGAGCTGGCTTTCCTTTAGTAAACCAAACCAAAACAAAACAAAAACCTTGCTGTCCTCTATGGTTATTGGAGGATGGGGCTGGATGAGCCCAATTGCTTTGGATGAGAAATCAGGGGTTTGTGGGGAATGAGAAGATGAGCAGAACAGAGTGGGGCCGAGTTACCAGCAAACTGCTACGACCCCCCATCCCCCCGAGTGGCGGGAGTGGCCGGTGGTAAAGAAGAGGCCCTTTACTATTCCGTCAGGGGTTGTGGGCTGCACTATACTTTTAAACCTTCAGTAAAATTTGATGCGCAGCTGGATGTGTGCCAGTGCTGCTAGATCGTGTCTAGCAATCCGAGAAGATGAGATAACGCGGAAGAAGCAAGGAGTAGGAGTCAGTGGTGCCTGGGAGAAACCGCAGGGATTGGGGAGGGAGGCTGGTTTCCCATCAAGGGAAGTTGTGTTTAAATCTGAAAGGATGTGGTGGCTCCAGACGTCCAGCTGGCTGGAGCTTGGGTAACAGAAATGGCAGCACATTCCTCAGATGGTAGAGGCCCCTTCCGACCTGCATGTCCTCAGGCAGACCTGGGTGTGCCTGCAGGCACAGTCCTGCTCGAGGAAGGAACAGCTGTAGAGGATGAAGTC
This sequence comes from Piliocolobus tephrosceles, assembly GCF_002776525.5. Classification (NCBI taxonomy): domain Eukaryota; kingdom Metazoa; phylum Chordata; class Mammalia; order Primates; family Cercopithecidae; genus Piliocolobus; species Piliocolobus tephrosceles. The sequence continues at coordinate 69,782,033 of NC_045448.1, read as the reverse complement.
TCTGAACTCACTTGGTTAGCCTGTAATTGGATTAGCCCTGTGCTGTCCTCAGACCCTGAACTTTTCCCATCTTTCCCAATCATGCCAGGCTTTTGTGCAGCTCCGCGCTTCAACATGCAGGGCTCCACATGCCTGAAAAGCCCTTCTCGCATTTCTTCTACCCATCCCTTCATGTTGTTTAAGTGTAACCTATTCTGCGAAGAACTCCCGGGTTCCCCAGAGAATGCAATGCTCCCTCCTCATGTTTCCACAACTCCACCTTCCACTCACGCAACACATTTAACTGTTAGTTATTAAGCAAACCAGAGGGTAGAAGGAATTAATTTTCCAGATTCTGGGGCTGCCTCACTCCTGCATGTAGACTGTGCATGGGACAACTCCACAGACTTGATGTGAATAGTGCCCCCTGGAGTTGTGCGTAGGGTGGCCCTCTCAGACTCAGTTGATAAGTTCTTTAACATTCCTGCTTCTCTGGTATCCATTTACTAGAAGAGCCACACGGCCAGTTTGACCCAAGAAGGCTCACAATTCCCAATTCACTGCAAGTTTCAATAGGAACTATCAATGAAAAGAAGCACATAACTGAAAGAGAATCAAGCCCAAGGCAGTAGCTTTAAATCAGCTTTTAAATTAATTTTAAATGTCATTGACCTGGAGCACATCTTAAATGTATAAGCTCAACAAGGGCCTTTTATTTGTCAGTTCTTTCACTAACTCAAGCAACTATCATTGAGTCCTCATCACCTGCCAGCACAGTGTTGTGTTTTGAGAAAAATAAAGAGAACTCAACTGTGGACAATATTGTTTACATTTATAGAGGAGTGAGTTTTGTGAGAATGATGACATGAATTAAAGGACTAAGGCCACAGAAACTCCCTGGTCTGGGAGGCTCCGAAGGGCAGAACTTAAAGTAGAACTGGTAGGACTGTCTCATCTGGTCTTTGGGGAGAAGTCAGGGAGATCCCCTCAATGTCAGTCTTGGAGGCAAACTCCTAGGAGTGAATTGGCAAGTCAGAAAGATCCAGCAATACTTCTGTTTGTAAATACAAAAAATTCCGAAGGATTTAAGATTTCACCATTCTGAGCCGCATTTCACATGTCATGGCACCATTATATCTGTTTACTTAAACAAAGTGATTAAAGACAACACAAGGATTGTCCTGTATTCTTCAATAAAGAATAAAGTGTTTATTTTCCTAGCAGCAATGTTTTTTTTTTTTTTTTTTATTGAAAGTATTAAAACATAGAATACTGAATTTTGGGCCTTTTCTAGGACTTCTGTTTGGAGTGTATGTGTGTGAATGTGTGTGTGAGTGTGTGTGTATGTGTGTGTGTATATTTAATGGTCACTGGCAAGAAGATGCCCTGACAGTAGCTTGGCCCTTCATCCCTCCAGGGTGGAGGCTACTCTGGGTGTCTGTGTAGACATGAAGGATGCCAGGCCTGTTGCTATTAGGAGTTCAACCTATCTAGCCCTGTATAATTTTCCATAGCTCAGTTTTCCTATCTAAACATTTCTTGCCACAGAGAAATTGTTAGGATCAGTGAGCATAATAATAAATCTGAAAATAAGCTCATCCTTCAAAGCCAGGTGCCTATTGTTCACTGGATGGGCATCAATGCCTTCAATAGGCACCCCTCTCCCTTCAGATACAAAACACCAACCTATAGATGTCCACATATTCACATCCGTTCTCACTCTCACCCACCCCCCAGTGCACATATACTAACCCATGATTAAAACAAGAAGACACATTCTTTTTTTGGAAGAGTTGGGGTCTTGCTCTGTTGCCCAGGCTAGAGTGCAGTGGCACGAACATGGCTCACTGCAGTTTCCAGCTTCTGGGCTTAAGCGGCCCTCCAGCCTCAGTCTCCCAAGTAGCTGGGACCACATGTGTGACAGCCACCATGCCAAGCTAATTTTTATTTTTGTAGAGATGGGAGTCTCCCTATGTTGCCCAGGCTGGTCTCAAACTCCCGGTCCCAAGCAATCCTGCTTGAGCCTCCCAAGGTGCTGGGATTACAGGAGTGAGCCACCATACCAAGCTCCCAGATGCATTCTAAAGTTTCATGATGAGACATGGTGATGTGGGAGCATGAAAGAGAAGACAGGCGGGAAACCTGGGGATGAGAGCTAAAGAGAATAGCTACACACTAGGGCCACAGACAGAGCACAGAAAATAAGTAGCCATCTTTACATCAGTCTTAAAAGGGACTGTGTGCCCTGTCTGAGTGACAGGGTCAGAGAGGGGTGACACTGCCACTCAAGAAAGGGGCACCTGATGCTCCCAACAAGGAGCGGAGGCCTTGCTCTTGGTTGCAGGAGCTACATCGTCTTCAGGGACGGGTGAGGAAAGACTGCTCTACGCTTCTTTTTCAGGTACAAGTTTGAATCCCAGTCCCATCACTTAATAACTGAAATCTTGGGGCAACTGGTATTTTAGTCTCATTATAGCTCAGTTTTGCATCTGTAAGACAGGAGTTCATAATAGCACACTTTTGTTTCAGGGCTGCTGAATGATGAAATGAAATGTACCACAAAAAGTGCTTCACATCACTGCCTGGATAGTCATAAATGCTCAATAAATGTCATCTTTAGTAATTAACCACTATTATTATTAATTTTTATACATTCACATGCAATATCCACCAGGAATCTCTGCCTTTCTTCCTGAGTAGGACTGATTAGGCCACTAACTTTATAAACGTCCAGTTACACTCTCTCTCTCTTTTTTTTTTTTTGAGATAGAGTCACGCTCTGTTGCCCAGGCTGGAGCGCAGTGGTGTGATCTTGACTCACTGCAACTTCCGCCTCCCAGGTTCAAGCAATTCTTCTGCCTCAGCCTCCTAATCAGCTGGGATTACAGGCATGTGCCACCACGCCCAGCTAATTTTTGTATTTTTAGTAGAGACAGGGTTTTGCCATGTTGGCCAGGCTGGTCTCAAGTTAGCTGCCCACCTCGGCCTCCCAAAGTGCTAAGCCACTACGCCTGGCCCAGTTATACACTCTCTTAAGGCAACTCTGCCAGAGAATGTCACACTTGCTATTAGCCCACAGGAGGTACTCATTCTAGAGTTGTTGAATAAATAAGATTTTTAAATATCAAAAAACACTGGGGTTACTTACATACCTTTTACTTCTATCCTATTTGACTTCTCTAATGTCCCTCCAGTCAGATTCTAAGACCTTGGTTTGCTTGATGCTAAAAAGTACAATGTTTTATCTATTATTGCCTGCGTCTCCAGTTTGGGTAGTTTCTTGATTTATTTCTGACACAATATTTAGTTGATTAAGCCAGAGGGTTTCAAAAGGAAATGAAGGAGGGGAGGCGCTCTAGGCTCCAAGAAAGGAATGTTTTGTTTTTCATTGCAAATAAAATGTACTAGTCATCTGTCCAGCCCAGGTCTGGCCAAGGCAGTGTGATTAAGGAAGAAAATGGCAGGTGTTTCTGGAGCTATGCCTTTGATAGAGTAAGAAAGCACATGGGAAAGGAAGCATCTTCTCTTTCCAGCACATTTACTTCATGTGTAGGTCTGTGTGTGTCTGAGACATGGAGCTGCTTGGGGCTAAGCCATAACCCACTTTACATTCAGTCATGGGGCTTCCTGCTCTCTGTTGCCTTTCAAATATGCATGAAGTTGGGAACGATAGGATCTTTGGGAGCCTGTATAAGTGGCAGATGTTGGGAGAATATGGCATAGATTCCTGGGTGTAGCTTTTATTTTGATGGTATTTAATGAGACCGAAGTTTTGTTTCTGAAACAATACTATTTCAGAGAGGCCACAGGGCATGCACCAGGTCCACTCCTCCTTCTGAGGGGAGCTATTCTCACCAGGGCCATGGGGCCTACTAGGAAGCTTCTCTTTGGCCAGATGTGACCCAAGGGCAGCAGTCTGTCGGCTGGCTGTGAGCTGTGACTGATGATCTATGGTCTGGAGTGAAAAGATGAGCTGGACCAAATATTTTCCCCTGTTGGGAACTGGAAGATGGAAACCGAGAGACTCAGGCTATAAGCACTGGGGGCAGACGGTGAAATGAAGATGGAAAATATCAGATAGAGTCAGGGGAGAGGGCTCTCTAGGAACCAGAGTTACAAGGGCAGAGAGGAGGCCAGTAAGAGAAGGCAGAAGGGAGTAAATTCCCAGAGAGAAGCAGAGCTGCTAGCAGTGAAATCGAAAGCTGGTGAGGGTGGTGTCTGGAGCTGCCTCAGTTATTTACTCAGCCACAGTCTACCTGAGTTCTTTCATCTTGGACTAGCTTGAACTGGTCTCTGTGTTGTGCAGGCTAATGAGGCAGATAAAAACTCAAATATGGTCATAAAATCCATGGAAGGTGATTACATGCAGAACAAAACCATCACATGAAGTGCTCCATTACTGCATTCTCCCATGAACTGCCAGTTATTTGGAATAACTGGAGACTTAGGGAGGGATCCTCACTGGTGCCACTTGAGAAGACCCTTAACCCAGGAAATGTCCCTCTTAGTTAAAATGGAGCGTCCTTGCTTTTACTGAGCTCTTCAAGTTTCAAGTAATTTCTCTTTGTACCCTCTTTATACAAGTGTGTCACTGTTGGTTACACAGAATCTCAGAAAGTAGTTCCTTTTTCTATTATGAATTTTTGTATTTTCTATTAAAAAGGTCACTGAGAGCTTATTATAAAGTTATCTTCATTCTCTAAGTTTAGCTATTTAAATAGTAGACATGCCCAGAATATGATACTTATAGAACTGATGAAAGTTTGCATAAATAATACTGAACGTCTTCATATATATGGCAGAGAGTGTTTGATGTCATATAGTTATCTATTGAGTGTTAGACACTGGAATTTGAATACAGGGAACTAGAGGAAAAGACTGTCTAGATTGAGACTATGATTTTCAGAGCATTGTATAAAATAATTTGCACGGGCTATGTTAGGTTATCTGTTTCTGTGGGATTTCTTTCTTTCTTCTTCTTGTTCTTTTATTTTATTTTTCTGCCAAAATACATCAGGAAGGAGATTAGGCAGACTAACTCACAGGGCCAACACACATGCTAAAAAGTGCCTGATGCTAAAAAGTACAATGTTTAAATTTTTATTGCCTAGGTCTCCAGTTTGGGTAGTTTCTTGATTTACTTCTGACATCATATTGAATGATTAAGTCAGAGTGTTTCAAAGGGAAATGAAGGAGGGGAGGGGGTCTAGGCTCCAGGAAGGGAATGTTTTGTTTCTCATCAGCAAATGAAATGTACTAGTCATCTGTCCAGCCCAGGTCTGGCCAAGTATAATGAACTGCAGGTGTTCACGTGAGTTATCCCTTTGATAGAGTGACAGGGGACAGGTGAGGAAGCTTCAGCCCAAAAACTCTTTTAAGCCTAACATAACCCTTTAGATTCAAGCATTCTGAGGTTGTCATTCTGTTTGGGAAATAAAGTCAGCTTTCTACAACTTTTATGAAACTGAAAAAACTCAACTACTTCTCTTCCTTGCTTTTGGCTATTCTTCCTAGATGGTTCTCTAGTTTGGGCTTTTTCACTTGGCTCCAAAATTGTGTTGCTGGGTCCTTCATCCTAAAAGTCCCCGCTGAGCTTGTACTGCGTGTGAAACCCTAGGCTAGATGTTGGATCTGGGGTAAGTCAGAGCCCAGTCTTACACCTACATCCCCAGGTGCACTTTGGCCACTATGGCTGCCACGTCACCTTCTAAAGGCAAACGCAGAGCAGGAGCCAAAAGAAAGAGCCACAACCCCTCTAACTGAACACAACAAGGGAGGGAATGTTCTTTGTCTCCGGGCAAACAAAGCGGTCCTAATAAGGGAGCTCCTTGCTCTATTTTATTTTTTATGTTCTGGAAGTCTAAGAGATAGCTGCACACAACAGAAACAAAGCCAACTGCAGTCGTGGAACTAGCCACGGTACTTTCTCTTGAAGGATTAAGGAAAGGTTTTTATGTATGTAAAGAAGGTTTTTTCTCCTTCTTTGCACAGCAATGTAATTTCCTCCCTTGATTTCTGGGCAGAAAGTTAGCATTCCAACAAGATGTGCTTTAATTGATTGCAGCTATTAAATCCCTTGGCTTACATGCATACGGTTCAGGATATAAGAGCCACATGGAAGTTTTAATTTAATCATTACTCTTTCTGTATGTAGGAAACTTGACAGAGGCATTGGAAGGGGAAGGGTGAGGAACTGGCACTTGATTTGCACACAACAGACCTTAGGGATTGAGGACAATAACTTGAAACCTTATCAACATATCTTTTGGTCTCATTGAGTGTTTAGATATGTAACCCTGGCTTCTGAATTGGTGGGTGTTACTTCTAGAGACTCCAGCTGTACTGAGAGTGACCAGATTAGCTAAGCCACTTGATAGACACTCTTGCGTTTCTCATGATTAGCCTTTAATGCCTCCACTGTAATCTACCCCAGGCCACCCTTGCATCAGAACTGCTTACTGGCCAATTCAGTGGTAGAGTCCAAGAATTTTTTTCTTTAGATGATGAGGATTTGAGACGAAGGCCAGGATATTAACATATCCCTCTCCAGCATATTTTCATTACTGCCTGGCAAATCTTTAGATAATATTGTTTTTAAATTAAAGAAAAACGAAGTATTTGGCATCAGGCTATTCCTAGAGCCAATGACTGGAGAATGCAGCAAATTGTGCCTGATCTACACACATAAAGCATTAAGTCTCTGCAGGGAGAAGAGAATCTTAGGGTTTGTTTGAGAGGAAAAGTCAGTGTCTCAAAGCTGCAAATAACTGTATTGATAAAAACATTTGTTTACGTCTCAAATTTTATCTCTGCAGGGAGGAAAACCTCCAAAATCCATTGTCTTTTCTGGCAGTTTAGTTCAGTTTCTTGTTCACCCCGGTTAGGAAAGGCCAGAGACTTTCTTCCCTTCTGCTTCACAGGCAGGTATATTAAATTCTTTGGGCCTGACTTAGCTCTGCTCCGTAGGGGGCTAAGTGTCCAGCTGCCCAGCCAGCTCTCCACCCCACTCTGCCACCCGGCCCACCCGCCACCATCCTGCTGTGGTCACTTACCTCACTCTCCTCAGCAGGGGGTGGAGGGACCTCCTTGATAATCTGAAAAGAAAACAGAGAACAGGTCAGTGAAAAATCGCTGGCTACCTTCCTTCTAAGAGGCCTGTGGTCAGGAGGTATTGTGGTGGTGCTGCCATAATTACCATGGCAATGGCCCCAGCAAGTCGAACTTAATCAGTGCCATGAGGTGTCTTTCTGGACAGAGTAGCTCTGCTAGTTAGCATATGACTCAGGCTGAGGGTTCCAGTCAAAATTGCGTCTTTTGTGTTTTTATATAGAGAAATAAATGTTGCGCAGGTAACAGTTTCATTTCCTACCCCAGATAGCTATCATGCAAACTTATTCACTCATTTATTCATCTAGTCATTCACCTATCAGATTATTCATCCATCTGTCCAACCATCTACACATTTAACAAAAAATTGTCACATGATGGAAGTTAAGACGGTGCTTTAGGGATGCATTAAGCGTGGACCCCACTCAGGCTGCTGGCAGTCCTTCGGCTGTCACAGGTCCTCACGGGTGCCTCTGCAGGGTGGATGTGCTGCTCAGGCAGACCGATTCCCAACAGAGGCAGCAAAGGAGTGTCCAGGGATTTCTTTTAGGGCACTGACACTTAGGGCACAGGGCACAAAGCTTTAACTAACAATGTTATAAGATCCTGACTGTCCCATCGTTGGGGCTGAAGAGAGACATGTGGAAACTCTGGATGGGCAAGTAATTGGGAGACCGTCTAACCCATGAGAGAATGATGACACATGGGATAAGGACAGGGCAGGGACAGCTGGGGCCAGTGAGCAGCCCCTCCTCCCTCCTGACCCCAACTTGTACCCCTCTGTCATAAAAGGAAAGCCCTTACCGTTAAATGGATTTAGGGTCTCTTACATGGCATTTGGCAATTATCTACTATAATTCCACTCTGTCCCTTGGAGGGCTTCCTACTCTCACCCCAAACTTATTATCAGAAGTATGGGTCCTCTACTCAGTCCTTTTACTTAGAGGACTTCTGGAAAATGCGAAGCTCATTCCCTATCTCTGGATGCCTTAACACCAGGCGCTGACTTTGTAGATGGGTGTTTGGGCAGTGCCCACAGGACCTATTCTTTCTTCTTCCAGTTGGGGAGCCAGCCTCTGACTGCAGGCCAGGATGCTCAGCTGGAAACAAGCACGTCTTTACCTCTCCCTACTCAGAACATGTCTCCTCTGGTTTGATGATTATTCTGGGACCTTGTTAGAGCTCCAATCCCCACGCTGTTACCCACCCTACCATTATCTATAACGTCATCTCTGCATGAGGAGGCAGGCTTCCCACTGCAGGTTCTGTTAACCTTAGCCAGTGTCCCAAGACTCCAGTCCTCTGAAAGTACGGTATTCAATTAATTGAAGAGGCAGAAGTGAAGGCCTCCAGGGGTTTCAAACTCTCATTTCATCTGCCTCCACTTCCTGGCTGCTGTGAGACGCCTAGTGAAGGTCTCTGGAAAATGCAAAGCCATGATTGTGCTCACCCACTCAACCCTGGCTCAGAGTTCCTTAAGGAAATCTCTGGGGAGGATCGCTACTGCCCAGGACTGATTTCCCATCATCCCAGAAGCAGTAAATTACTTTACAGCAGGAAATGTCTGGAAACTGGAGGGAGGGGTGAGGATCTGGGGACCAAGATCTGGAATGCATCTGTTCTCCTGGGGCAGGGGTAGGGAGGGGAGTGAGAGGGGGAACAGGATGTTTGGGAAGAGACAGATGTTGAGAGGGCAGCATATGTGGCAAGGCCCCTGGGTGTGAAGAGGTTTGGTGCTGAGTAGAGGGCTTTTGTCTACACGGTGCTATGAGCTAAGCACCGCATAGATGTTACCTGTGAATCCCAGACCTGCTTTCTCCTGACTGTCAGGATTTGACGAGTCCCTTAACCTGCCTGAGCTCCACTGTCTGAGCGATCATGTGTGTTAAGCATCTGGTAGCGAGTAGTTGCTCAGTAGATGCTGCATGCTATTAGTACTCTCCTTTCCCTTTCTTGTTGTCTGTGTCTCTTACCTTGATTACATCTTTCATACCCCTCCCCGATGCATATACTAAATGCCTTTGCATAGTGGCTTCCAGACATGCCAAGGGGCCAGCACTTCATGAACTGAGTGAGATAGGAGGCTGGTGTTCTGACAGTGGCCAAGGGTTTTGGGGGAGTCAGTAGCAGTATGCCTGGCCACATGTGTGTCAGCTATGACACTGGCCAGGGAATGCGGTTCCAGGTGGCTCAACACTCAGACCAACCCCTCAATATGGTTGCTGTTTAATTTAATGTATTAAGTATTAATTGAATATCTATTCTATATCCTGCAATGTGCCAGACCCTAAGGAACCCAAAACACAATGCTAAAATACATGACTTATTAAATATTGATAAAGAGGGGCTGGTTTATGATCCAGATTTCACATTGACCCTCTATAAGTTGGGCACCTGAGCTTCTGGAAAAAAATGCCACTCTGTTCAGGTAAACAGGAATTAAGTACCTCCAACCTGGTCTCATTGGCTGAGCATCTGGTTATGTTCAGCAGGAATGGGCAGGAAGTCTCATTGCTTCAAGCCCATGCACCAGCAGCTTGCCCCTGGGGAGCAGGGTGCAGCTCACCATAGGATGGCAGGACAGCTTTTTAAAGTATGATCTAGATAGGCTAAGCTTGGAGTCAGGGATGAGAATTCCAAGCAGTGAAGTTGGATAGGCTGTCTGTGAGTGGGCCAAATCCTTGTGCCAAAACCAGCACATGGGCCACCCAAAGGAGTGCTCTGAGCACAGGGACGTGTCAACTCTCTCAGACCACCCCATTCCCCTCAGGGCCAGAGTCTGTGTTGCCTGGAGGAGTAGCTTGGGCAAAAGCCTGCATTGCTCTGTAGCCTGCAGCACCAGGGCAACACGGCCACACACAGGGTCGCCTTAAAAATAGACATCTCTATGGTTGCTTCAGTACTTAAAACCAGTGCACCCCTGCTAATGGCTTCCCATGGCTTATAGGATAAAATGCAAACTGTTCCCATGTCCCACAAGGCCGACATGATGTGGGCCTCACTTCCCTCCCACTGCATCTCTCTCCTTCACTTTCTGTACTCCAGTCTCCTGGGCAACTTTCCGTTCCTTCCACATGCTCCGCTACTTCTCAAGTACAGTATCTTCTGCCCAAATGCTCACTACTTCCTCCACCCTCAATCCACAGCCCTGCACATTCCCCAGTGAACACCTACTTATCAAACAGATCTCCAGTAAATGCACCTCCCCTGGGAATCTCACAGAAAGGACAAGGTCCTCTTTGTGGGCTCCCACCATGTTTGTTGTCTGTAGCACTTTGAATCATAACTGAAAGGCAAATTGCATAATTGTTTCCAACCAGCAGGACTAGAAAGCCTCTATTTCCAACTAGAATGCAAGCTAGAATCAGCTTCCAAGCTCAGGCTCGGTTTGGCCCACTCTCCTTTTTTCAGGTTATGTGGGCATCCTCTTGGTTATAGGTGGGCTCTTTTGCACCTTCCTTGTTAAGAGGGACAAAGAAGATGGATAAGGTTGAAAGATCATTAATAAAATATTTTAAACAAAAATTCTCCAATTAACATAAGCATAACATGGAAGAACTGGTAGTATGGGAGTAAATCTGAGAACATTTTTCATATTTCTACTCTGTAGGCCAGCACCACTTCCCCACTTACCACCACCTGTAGACTGGATATTTTAGAGAAGCAGAAAGTGACCATTTGCCTCCTTGGGATAGCTGCCCTAGAGTCCCTTTTGCACTAAGAGCTGGACTGGTGAGATAAAGGGGATGGGAAAAATGAGATGGAATATGAAACTCCTGAATTCTATTGGTGTTTCTCTGATATCTGAGAATTTCTTGAAACTGCTGTGTGTTGGGAGATGCATCTCCTCTCCTCTCTTACCAGTGACGTTAATTCTGACTTTATCCATCTCTGTTCAGGCTGATACGAGGTAGGGCCAGATTTGATGATGATCATTGCATAGATAAAGGAAAGTCAGAAAAGACCAGGTAGAATCTGATCAAATTGAAATGTTATTGACAGCTTCTCATTGAGTCAAATAAATTCCAGTTCTTATGTGCACCCCTGAGTTTGGCTGTTGGAAAGGGTAATGATGGAAGATGTGGAGATGCAGTCAGCATAGTACGAATATGGTAGAAAGATCACGTGTGCCCAGGGCCTGTTTGACGCCTGGGAAGTTGAACTATTTTGGTTTTATGAATTAAGTTCAACCATTTGGGTCTCTATAAAGTTCTCTCTAACAATTCATTTTATTTTTATAAATGGTTTTGTAAATTGATTTTATAAATTGTTAAGGTGAAATAAAGCACCTGATGAGTTTATTTTGCTTTTCTTTTTTTCTCTAGAAGTATTGAAGTTTGATTCCTAATGTGTAGGCTTTGATCCTTGCCGCTGTGTTTGCCACTTGCTAACTCTACTGTTACAGTCTTGTGCAGTGGAACACAGGATGCTATCATTCCAGTTTTCAATATGGGCACCTTTCCTACCTCCCAGATGATGGCTGTGCTGGCTCACTAGACATTCCATTTGAAGCCGCAAATCAGGCCCACATGCTGCTCTAGCAGCAAAAGGATGCCAGGCCTAGTGATTCCTCGTGGCCCCCTGTTTTGCCTCTGTCACCTTGTTGAGAAATCCTCCACCACAGCTTCACATCTCTCCTCCTCATCTTTCTTGTCTACTCACACTGTGACAGGGACTGGTTAATAGGGTAAGCTGTACAGACAGGCTTATTGTCGACAAATGCTCATGTCATGGATGAGAAGTGGAACAAAACAGGGGACTGGTTTTTGGTCCTTTTCTTCTTAAGTTGTATTCTGTGTCTCAGTGTCCTTTTTGCATGAGCTGAATGCAGGGCACTTCCTGCAAGTCCTCTGTGCTGAAAGGCTGGTCTCTTGCTGCAAAGGAGCCACTTCCTTGACACACAGACATCTCTGCTGTCTAGACAAAGTCCAAGAGAGCAGCTTCAGATAATTCCTTTATTAACAAAACGAAGCCCTTGTCCTCTAATTTTAATTAGCTCAGTGGTTTCAAACTTTATTGAGTATCAGAATCACCTGGAGGGCTTCTTAAAACACAGCTTTCTGGGGTGCACCCCTGAGTTCCTCATTAGTGGGTTTGGGGAGGGGCACCTGTGTTTCTGACAAGGTACCTACTGGTCTAGGGACCGCACTTTGAGAACGATGAATTAGCTTACTTCTAGGAGCCCCATACCTCTATTAGATGTGTAGGGGCTATGTTTAGCTTCAAGTTAGACATTCCCATGAGTGCTCTGTTGACACTTGCTTATAACTAATTAGAAATACCAGCATCGAACTGTTTCATTCCAAAAATTATGGTTTCCCTGCTCCATTGTCAGGAACTCTGGGATCTCCATTGCCTCCCCTGTCCTGTGTGGGGGAAGACATAGAATTATTTCTGGAGTAAATTTTCAGCTTTGCATGCAGGTACTCCTTGGCTTCCACTGATGTGAATTTGTGGTTATCTGCATACAAGGCTGGCATGGCCTGGATTTCTGGATCCAGCCCTGAAACAGTCCCAGCCAGATGGGTCCCTGGAAGTTAGGGACATGGATCTTATCGCTCTCTGTCTGCACTGTTAGCAATAAACTCACTGAACTGTGTTTGTTCCTCTGTCTTCTGCACTGGGCTCTAAGCTCTTGAAGACATGGGCATACTTATCTCCTGACACACAGTTCAGTGTTTGTTACTTGGCCACTATTTCTGGAATAAATGAGTGTGTGTTCCTGAAAAGGGAGGGATAAAGGAAGCATTTCTGATTATAATAAACTTCCTTGCCTCTCAAATAAGCACTTAATACGTGTTACAAGATTCAATTCTGGTCTCTTCACCCTCCGTATAAATGTTTCTTCAGTAGTTAAGCTGCTGAAAGTCCCAACTGCCAAGAGCGGGTTGTGAAGCTTGGATGCACTGCATCATGGGAATCTAATCAGAGTCATGGATTGGCCTTTTGGTTAATTATGCCACCTTATTAGACACCACCTATACCCCTTTGCATCCCCTAACCCAGGCTTCCATGTAAATTCACTTGCCATGTGATTAGACTCCATTTTCCAGTTTTGTATCCCAAATTCATTTCTAAGAAGACTTTCTGAAAATTTGAAAACTACATGCACAGTCTGTTTTGTTCCAACATAGATATGTAACATAGGACTGTTCATATGTGGTAGGTAAACCGCGCAATAAAATCACTAAACTGCAAAACTGTGCTAGCTCAAAATCTGATTTTCACAAGGTAAAGGGGAAGGTAAGGTCTATTTTTAGTCTTTTTTTCTTCATAGTAAACTTCACATAACGTTAACCACTAGACATTTAAAAGTGTGAGGTGACAGTATTTGGCGCCACTGAGTCACATCAGATGAATGTGAAAATGCTGCACAGCCGCCAGTAGGGACCTGGGGAGGAATATGCAGAAACCAGGCATACCTCATTTGCTTGCTCACTTAGGTGTGTCCTTCTGCAAGTCCAGCATGTATGGCGTTCTGGAATGCGTGTACTTTTCCTCATAAAAACCTTTTACATAGCATTGTCAATAGGAGTGTGTGTCCTGGTTCAAAAAATGCAGGGGTTGAATGAGGGAGGAAAGCCTTCAGCCTGTGCAGGAGATGTTTGTAAAGAGATAAGAGAAGATGAGATACTGTGAGAGCAATGGGCATAAAGAAACCCAAATGAGCTTCCTCAGAGACCATGCTGAAAAACCAGATAAAGGAGAACGGAACTCACAGGAGCCACCATTTGCTTAAGAGGGGATTAGAGGAATGTGTGATGGAGTGAAGAAAAGGCAGTAATGCCGAGAGCGGCAGAATAGTACTTTCATGGTTTTCGGTCTTATTTGAAACCACACAAATCACTTTTTTTTTTTTTTAATGAAAAGAGGAACCTGGCAACACAACAAAAGCTGAAATTCTATTTTAAGCTAGTGCAGAAGGAATAACACGACACTGAGTCATAGCCATCCTCCTTTGTGTTGTGACACTTCGCCCTAAGAATGTCCTTCCTTCCGTCTCGTCTCTGTAGCTCAAAGCCACAGTGCTACATCAGACTCACGTCCACTAAGAAACTTCACCTGTTTATTTTAAAAAATCAAGGTAAAGAGCCATATTTACTGAAGTATCTTTTATTAAGAATTTAAGGTGTTTAAAACGGTGGCATTTTTATTGAGTTGATTATTCTTTTTTAGCATTAGGTTGGCGCAAAAGTAATTGTGGTTTTGTCATTCAATGACAAAAACTGCAATTACTTTTGCGCCAACCTAATATATCATCTTGTAAGATGGCACAGTTTTGAATGTTCTGCTCTGGATCCATTTCCCCCATTAGTCCTATTATTTTCATGGGCCAAAATTTAATAATGCAAGTCATATCTTCAGGAACACACTTCATGTTATAGGAGAAGTGGTGATACACAGAGAATTTTCAGTGTATCTGCTATTTAACAATTATTATTAACTTTCGACAGAACAAAGGGAATAGTGCTGACAGGGACTGACTTCCTCATCCTTTTTCTGGTCTTTTGTGCTTTCCATGTGTATCATAAAATCTCAAGGGTCCAAGTAATAAATAATATTCCTTGGGTTTTTGGTAATTTGGGATTGTGAGCTCATGTGTAGTAGGCATTTACCTATGGGAATTCTATGAGGCCTGGGTTGAGGGATGAACCTGCCAGAGGTTTCGGGTTTCCTCTTGCAGATCCCTAAGCATTTCCAAACTTTTTCTTAGCTTGCAATTTATAAAACCTCAAGTAGTGTAAGTTTGAACTCTAGACCTCTCAGAGGTTATGAATTCTTAGGGACACAAACATACATATCCACATCAAACCCATAGCCCATCTTTCACTCAAGGCTGTAGGCAGCTTTAGGCAGAAGACTCAATTTCTTTTTTTTTTGAGACGGAGTCTCGCTCTGTCGCCCAGGCTGGAGTGCAGTGGCTGGACCTCGGCTCACTGCAAGCTCTGCCTCCCGGGTTTACGCCATTCTCCTGCCTCAGCCTCCTGAGTAGCTGGGACTACAGGCGCCTGCCACCTCGCCTGGCTAGTTTTTTGTATTTTTTAGTAGAGACGGGGTTTCACCATGTTAGCCAGGATGGTCTCGATCTCCTGACCTCGTGATCTGCCTGCCTCGGCCTCCCAAAGTGCTGGGATTACAGGCTTGAGCCACCGTGCCCAGCCAGAAGACTCAATTTCAACTCCCAAACTTTTATGGGCCCATGAAAGGCTATTAAGCCAAACATCTAGGTTACTGAGATAAAAAACCTCAGGCAGGAAGCCACTGCTTTAGGGTCAGCTGACCATCTGATTTCCAGATCTTGCTTTATTTGGGCCCTGGAAATGTCTCCTATTTTCTCACGAGCCTGACTATGCATTTAAAGCAACTTCTATAATATTTTATCCAGGAATTTTTGTTTTTGTTTTTGTTTTGCTGTGGAGTCTGCTGCACAGTCAGTCAATAGTAATGGATTTTTTTTTTTTTTTTCACAAATGATGACTTCCTGCATGCTCAGAGGTTAGCTCAAATAAATGTGCCTGTATTTAGATGACAAAGGTCGTTTTTGAAGCCTTTGATTTAAAACATTGTATGTCCTGGGGGACTTCTGGGTGACCTCTTTAAGCCAACTCAACTGCTGCTCCCCTGGGCCTTTTAAATTCTGCATGAGAAGCCATCAGAACAGAGTTATGTTTAGAAGAAATGCCAATCCAGATCTGAAAAGCCACCTAACAAGGGTTTTAATATCACAGCTAGAAGGGGATGCTTGCTCTGACCCTTTTTACATTCTAGCCTTTTGTTCTGGCTCCCAAACCTTGTAAGTATTCTTTTAATTGAAATCAAGAAACCAAGGGAAACTAGGCATCTTGATATGAAAAACATCCAGGAGAGATGAGATGCTAGTCAATGGCGGATAAAGGAATCTTTCCACTGTACAGACAGCATCAATTGAATAGAGACCTCATGACTGACTGGGGTGGGTTAATGCTGGCCAAGGAATGCCTGAATCCAGTAATTTTATGCTGTAAAAGTTTAGCAAAGATGGTACCAAGGGTGTTAATTTGGAATGTGGTACCAGAAATTTTCAAAGAAATAAGGTCAACTTTTTTCTTCTCCAATTTGGAACTCAAATTTCAAATGAATTTTGGTCTCTCATCTCATCTCCCATACTGCCCAAGGTTATTTATAGATTCAATGCCATCCCCATCAAGCTACCAATGAGTTTCTTCACAGAATTGGAAAAAACTGTTTTAAAGTTCATATGGAACCAAAAAAGAGCCCGCATTGCCAAGACAATCCTCAGTCAAAAGGACAAAGCTGGAGGCGTCACGCTACCTGACTTCAAACTATACTACAAGGCTACAGTAACCAAAACAGCATGGTACTGGTACCAAAACAGAGATATAGACCAATGGAACAGAACAGAGTCCTCAGAAATAAATACCACACATCTACAGCCATCTGATCTTTGACAAACCTGAGAGAAACAAGAAATAGGGAAAGGATTCCCTATTTAATAAATGGTGCTGGGAAAATTGGCTAGCCATAAGTAGAAAGCTGAAACTGGATCCTTTCCTTACTCCTTATACGAAGATTAATTCAAGATGGATTAGAGACTTAAATGTTAGACCTAATACCATAAAAACCCTAGAAGAAAACCTAGGTAGTACCATTCAGGACATAGGCATGGGCAAGGACTTCATGTCTAAAACACCAAAAGCAATGGCAGCAAAAGCCAAAATTGACAAATGGGATCTAATTAAACTAAAGAGCTTCTGCACAGCAAAAGAAACGACCATCAGAGTGAACAGGCAACCTACAGAATGGGAGAAAATTTTTGCAATCTACTCATCTGACAAAGGGCTAATATCCAGAATCTATAAAGAACTCAAACAAATATACAAGAAAAAAACAACCCCATCAAAAAGTGGGCAAAGGATATGAACAGACATTTCTCAAAAGAAGACATTCATACAGCCAACAGACACATGAAAAAATGCTCATCATCACTCGCCATCAGAGAAATGCAAATCAAAACCACAACGAGATACCATCTCACACCAGTTAGAATGGCAATCATTAAAAAGTCAGGAAACAACAAGTGCTGGAGAGGATGTGGACAAATAGGAACACTTTTACACTGTTGGTGGGATTGTAAACTAGTTCAACCATTATGGAAAACAGTATGGCAATTCCTCAAGGATCTAGAATTAGATGTACCATATGACCCAGCCATCCCACTACTGGGTATATACCCAAAGGATTATAAATCATGCTGCTATAAAGACACATGCACAC